>NW_028301026.1:0-74612 GCF_049000335.1 Polistes dominula
TTAGTTTGTCTTTTGAAAATCGATAAACAGATACAGGCTGATGCGGCTAGGAACAAATTGTCGTGTCGTTAAAGACAGTAACCCAAAATTAAGGGTGACTAGACAGGTTGTGGTATGCAACTTTTGTGGAAAGCGCGGACATAGTGAAAACTATTGTTGGAAAAGAATAGTAAAGGGAAAGATCGCAGTGAACCGAGCGGCAGTAGAAGTAATTCTCCTCGGAACGTTAGGAGTTCATTTCGGAAACGATGTAACTATTGCAAAGAATTTTGGGCATTTAAAAGCTGATTGTAGGAAATTGAAATACATCGAGAATAAAACGCACGGCGGAAAACGGGGAGGGGAAGCCGGCAACGCACGCACGTCGGGTTCCCTCCGGGTCCGCGTCCACCAGAGTCCGACGGTAACAACAGGACCGTCGACATCAGGAAAATAATGTATGAACCAACGGTCTCCGCTCCGCTTGTCACGTGTACCTCAAAAGCAGCTGACGGGTACCGTGACGTTGTTAATTGACACTGGTGCACAAGTTAATTTGATTAAGACTAATAAATTACAAATGGACATTAAAATAAATGGGTCCGAAATTTTACATTTGGTAGGAATATCCCTCGGTGGTCATTTGACCCTTGGATCTACCAATATTTGCATGTTCGGGGAGTATGTAAAATTTCATTTGGTTAGGAATGATTTTCCTGTCGAGACAGACGGTATTTTGGGAAACGAATTCTTGAGGTCAAGGTCAGCTCTAGTTGACTGCGAGAATAGATGCCTCAGATTTCGGAAACAGGTAATTTCATTTATAGAAGAGGAGAGAATTAATATTCCGTCTCGTACGTCAAAAATTTGCTGTATTCATATAAATAATGTCGAATCTACAGAGGGATATGTCCCTCGTTTGAATCTTCAGCCCGGAGTTTTTGCAGGAGAGGCTTTAGTTAGGAACGTAAACGGAAAGGCGTACATTAAAGTAACGAATACGACTTTTGAATCCGTTGATTTGACAATTCCTAAAGTAGAATTATTGGATTATAGTATTGGTACTCATCCGAATTCAGCATCCAGTACCTCTAATCAATCCGGTTTCCTACATAATATTCATACAATATTTGCCTCCAGCTCCGCTGATCCAATTCTAAAATCCGATATTTTGAATTCCGAGTCACCTTCCTCACCCTCCAGGGTTGAATCCGTGAAATCCCTCTTACGCCTTGATCATCTGAATACGGAAGAGGCAAAATCTGTTTCAAAATTAATTGAGTTAAACGCCGATATCTTCCATTTGCCAGGTGAACCATTGGGGAGCATTAATGTTTTGGAACATAAAATAACAACAGCTGATAACGTTCCGGTGCATACTAAACAATATAGATTTCCCCCGGTTCACAAGGAAGAAATTAGGAAACAGACTTCGGAAATGATAGTTGACGGGATAATTAAGCCGTCCATCTCTCCATATAATTCTCCTATATGGATTGTTCCTAAAAAGGCGGATTCAAAAGGTAATAAACAATGGCGGATGGTGATCGATTACCGGAATCTTGATGAAAAATCAGTAGGTGATGCATATCCTTTGCCAAACATCACCGAAATTTTGGATCAACTCGGCGCGGCTAAATATTTATCTACTTTTGATTTGAAATCCGGATTTCACCAAATTAGAATGCATCCGGATGACCGCGAAAAGACAGCGTTCTCGACCCCGTATGGTCATTTCGAATTTTGTAGAATGCCTTTTGGCTTGAAAAACGCACCAGCAACCTTTCAACGGTTGATGGATCATGTCTTGACCGGTTTACAAGGCGAAGAAATGTTTGTTTACTTGGACGATGTCGTTCTTTATGCAAGTTCACTTAACGAGCATGAGATAAAATTTGGTAAGCTCGCTCGCAGACTTCGTCAAGCAAATTTAAAATTACAGCCCGACAAATGCGAATTTCTGAAACGGGAAGTAATTTATTTAGGACACATTATTGGGGAAGACGGTGTAAAACCGGACCCAAAGAAATTAGAGGCAGTCCGTGAATTTCCGCGTCCGAAGAATGCAAAATCAGTGCGTCAGTTTTTAGGACTCGCCGGTTATTACAGGAGGTTTATTCCTGCCTCTCTAAAGTCGCCAAACCGCTAACGGATTTGTTGAAAAAGGATGTTTTGTTTTGCTGGGGGAATGCCCAGGAAACGTAACGACAGACGCATCCGGCTATGCAATCGGTGCCGTGTTGAGCCAGGGTCCTGTTGGAAAGGACTTGCCTATCTCCTACTGTTCGCGAATTTTGAATCAGGCTGAAAGAAATTATTCGACAATTGAAAGAGAACTTTTGGCAATAGTTTACGCGACAAGTTATTTTAAGCCATATTTGTACGGCAGAGAATTTGTTTTGGTAACCGATCACAGGCCGTTAGTTTGGTTGAAATCAGTAAAAGATCCTACATCTAGACTTGTTAAGTGGGGTCTTAAATTGGCGGAATATTCATTCAAAATCGTATACAAATCTGGAGCTGCAAATTCGAACGCAGATGCGTTATCGCGAAATCCGGTGGAGAATAAAAATATTCTCTCCATAAATATGTTTGAGTCAGATGACAGTCTTACTAAATTTGACATTAGACAATCTACGAACGACGACGGGGACTGTGACGTCAACGAGACAGCTGGTAGAGTGTCTGGTCTTACTTCATCGTCATCTGATACAGTCGATCCAATTACAGGGACGGTGACGGACGATGAAGGCTCTGACGTCGACGATACGGATGACTCATCCGCGTATGACAGACTTTACTCCCCGCCGACTGAGACCGAACATAACACGCATTTAAGAATGCTAACAGACAATGTAGGAGTCACAAGAGATTCGCTAAATTTAAGACACGATAATTTAGTTATTTTTACAGATCTGGTCGGAACTCCGTGTGATGAAGGGGCAAGACTTTAAGTAAAATACATAACCTTCCGAAATTCGAAGAACTGGTGCTGGGACGTGCTACAGTGATAAAATTCGGCAAATTCAAGTTGATAGCGATCCCTATTAAGGAACGGGCTGTAAATGCCACGAAGTTTGAAACACTGGTAGAGGCAGTTGGATCCTTGCTGTCCGTCACACGCGAACTTGGGTTAACATCAGTTAGTATTTCGAGGACCCCATGTTTGGATGGAATTTTATGGTCACGTATTTTGAAAAAAATTATTAATACATTCGAAAATGAAAACTGTAAAATAGTTGTTTGTCATAATGAAGTATCTATTCCAGAGACAGAAAAGAGAGAGGACATAATAGCGGAATGTCACTCCTCGCCTATCGGTGGTCATAAGGGTGTAACAAAAACATATAATAGAATCCGTCAGAGGTATCATTGGCAGAATATGAAGAAGGATATTCAAGAATTTATAAGTAATTGCGAAAGTTGCCAAGTCAAAAAGCTAGTTAGAATTAAATCCAAAGAGCCAATGATATTAACCGATACGCCAGGAGCGGCATTCGACAAGATTGCCATGGACATCGTGGGCCCCTTACCGGAGACAAAGATGGGTAATAAATATATACTCACTATTCAAGATGCTCTAACAAAATATTTCATTGCAGTACCTCTAAAATCAATTACGTCCGTTGACATCGCAGAGGGTTTAGTTCATAATTTTTGTAATATTTTCGGGGCTCAATGATCAATTTTGACAGACCAAGGCACAAATTTTACGAGTTCTTTACTAAAGGCAATATCAAAACAGTATAATTGTAAGCAGATTAAAACCACTGCATTTCATCCGCAATCGAACGGATCTTTAGAGCGATCGCATATTGTCCTTATTGAATATTTGAAACACTATATTAATAAAAGAAGTGAGTGGGATAAGTGGCTCACTCATGCAATGTTCGCCTACAATACTAGCACGCATGAGGGAACAAGATTCACCCCTCATGAGTTAGTTTTTGGGAGACAGGCAAATATGCCATCAGTAGATGTTTTAACTGGAATCAATTTAGAGGATACCTACTTAGAATATTATTTGGATTTAGTTAATAAAATAAGATCCGTACAAAAGGCGGCAAGACGGAACTTGGTGGGAGCTAAAATTAAATCTAAGTATTATTATGATAGAAATGCTAGAGGTCAAAAGCTTAAAGTTGGTCAGGATGTTTATCTTTTGAAACAACCAACGTCTAAATTGGGAAACCAGTATACTGGTCTCCACCAAGTCCTAGAAGTGCTACCCAGGAATAACATCAAAATTAGTTATAAGGGTAAAAGTAGAATTGCTCATAAAGATAAACTAAAATTGTCAAAATCCAAAAAGTAATCTTCTTTCGTATATATTTGTGTATTAAAGTATTTTGCTAATATATTTGTTTTGCCACCGACTGTACATTATCACCAGGAAGGATGAATTCCAAGGTTTGCTACGTCATCCTTTGTTGCGTCACAACGGCCTTCGCTCTCTTGGGTTACGACTGTGGTGGAAATTCTGCCAACATCAGCATGGTATCATTGCTGGAGACCGGGGAGTGTAATCTACCCGTGTCATCGCCCAACAAGTCGGTGACGTACGTGCAGCTGTTACAGCTGACAGACTACGATAATGTACGCGTATATCAGTGCAGAGTGGAAATAGACAGAACAATTTATTACTGTGCAATGAGTTCGCATATCTCGGCGGTTCATAACGGTCGACGCATTTATTTACTTGAAGTGTCTTCGAACGTTTGTAAAAGTATGATAAACACTGGTACACTTTCGTTGAACTCATTCACACAGATTAGTGGACTATGTGTTAACTCGACAGACTTTCAAAGTGTTACGTTAGCGGGTTCTATTACCACCGACGGTAAGTGTCAAGGCACCCAATATTCGGATACCGACGGTACATGGGACAGTGTGGTTGTTCAAAGTGTAGTGCGCACAGACATTAGAATATACACGGGAATAGTGAAAAGTGGTGAGAACTTGATTTCCCTTAGGGGACATATATCATGCACTTTTTCGGAGGGAACGTGTTTTACAGACGAAAACGGTTGTGCTTTTTGAACAGTTGTTCCCGGTTCTTCGTGTAATTTTGAACGATATACTGCACTGTATGAGGGGGCTGCCACCAAGATTACGTCACCAATCGCAATCTCACATGTTACAACAATGTACTCGGTGACGGAGGGAGACACTGCCTTCGCGTTGATGGGCAAGAATGAGCTCCGTATTTGTGGTTATACTTTGGTCACTACTGAACATCCTAAACTTTTCATCTTGGAAACAACAAGTGGTCATGCGTTTACGTCAAAGGCAAAAATTACACCCGAAAACATGGATTTGTTCGCCTATATAAATTCAAAGTTCGTATACGTTGAAAAGCACCACCGTGACCAGCTGGAGTCTCTCTATATCAACATCTTGCAACAAAAGTGCAACCTAGAACAACAGGTTATTCGAAACGCGTTGGCATTTGCGTACATTCTCCCTGACGTTTTTGCGTACACGGTTATGAAAAGGCCGGGGTACATGGCGGTGGTGGCTGGTGAAGTCGCGCATATTGTCAAGTGCACCCCTATTCCAGTGAAAATAAGACATTCGGAATTAATTTATAGAGAACTTCCCGTGATTTATCAAAATTTAAGTGTTTATTTGAAACCAAAGTCGAGAATTTTGGTTAGAAAAGATACTGAAGTACCGTGCAGCGTACTACTGCCACAGGAATTTGGTAATAAATAAAGGACTTAGGCTTACAAAGATTTATGATAACAGTAATAACTAAGAATAAAATGTTCGAAAACAATGACTAAGTTACTATTAAACAAGAGAGAGAGAACTTAGTAACAAAATTTAAATGAACTGATTGTAAATCAGGCTAAGTCAAAATACCAAGGTAATATTCATAAACCGTTGATAATCGAACCAGATCACACACGATATTTAATAAACACAAGATTTAGATATAAGCAGTAGTAGATTATTATAGATGAAGTAAGAGAACTTAGAAGTATTTCAAATACACATTTGATAGTTATAATTGTAACAAATGATAGACTTTTATAAGTACAGAAACGTTCTAACTTAATAGTATTTAAAATCAAAACTAGACGAATATTAGACAAATTTAAAAGACACGTACTCTATAATTATATAAGGTGGACTTTATAAGTACACTTGGAGTACCAGAACAAAACTAGACAATTCTAAGACAAATTTTAGACACGTACTTAATAATGATATAAGGTGGACTGCCTTCATAGATGAACGCAGCATCCAAAGAAGCGTCCGTTTCGGAAGAGTGTACCTTTTGCCTACGAAAAAAGTACCTCCCACTTACGCAAAATGCTTCCTCCACTACTGACTTCCACACCGTAGGACCCAAGTTAAGGAGAAGAATTCGCCGACAAAAATATTAATTACTATCAAGCGCGAATTCTCCGAAGAAAAATAAGTATTACATACATTGGAATTTTATCAAGCGCGAATTCTTCGAAGAGAAATAAGTGTTACTTACATTGGAATTTTATCAAGCGCGAATTCTCCGAAGAAAGATAAGTGTCAGTTACATTAGAATGTTATCAAGCGCGAGCTCCTCGAACTGCGCCGTCAGCAAAAATGCACGTGCAGACAGAATATGAGTAAGGCATATAATAAAGTATGAATATTTTATGCATATTGAAATTATAATTTAGAAACAACCATTCCACTATAACGTTGACCGATAAGTCAGTACTGGAGGAATCGCAATGTCGGTATTACTGACATTTACCTATCGACTAAAACTAGTTACCGACCGACAATGTCGGTAATGCAGATTCCTCTATAAACGACCATTGATTCTCAATGCTCTATTTTATCCATTCTACAAAATACAATTTATCGATAGTCGTTCAAAGGAAATAAAGAATTATCTTTACAAAGAATAATAATAACAATAAGGAAAAGAAAAGTGTAATTACCAAATATTTAAGTATATAACAGTGAAAACAAGGTACATTAGCGCGAACGAAAATTATCTATTATGATTGATCTAATAACTAATGAACATACAAAGTATCGCATTTATATACTAAAACAAACAGTAGGAGATACAGATTCTAAAAAAAAGAAAAATTTATCTCGCCAGGTTTTACATAGTAGTTATAGAACTATTTTCACGCAAAAGTATACGAACTAAAGTTTATCAAATTACTTTTACCCAAGTCTTAAACAGATTAATAATATTCAAATACGACAGAGTTTACCAAATTCAAAACTTTTGGGTGTAGTGCACGAAATTCAAATTTATTATTAGGCCATTACTAATAGCCAATGTTTGGCCGAACGCTGGCTGTTAAATATCAGACGATCATTTTTTCCGTCGACGGCGACTTCGTATGGGTAATCTTTTGTTTTAGTTTCTGAATAGAGTTTTCTTTTTCCATAGAATAAAATTAAATAAAAGAACTAAGTACTAGTTTCTTCCTCTAAAAAATATCGTTTTTTTACCGAAAATAATAAAATATAAAAATATCGTTTATTTACCGAAAAATATTATAACTTCGGCAAAAAGAGCGTCTCCGTATAAAGAAGACGTAGTGACGAACGGGTTAATACATTGGAAATATACAAAATAATAATTTAAAAAAATATAAATTAAAAATAACCTTTTTTAAAAAAATATTTTATTAATTGTAAGCACCAGTAATCAACCAGGATTGTGCTATTACTAATAGCCAATGCTTGGCCGAACGCTGGCTGTTGAATATCGGCCGATCATTTTTTCCGTCGACGGCGACCTCGTATGGGTAATCTTTTCTTTTAGCTTCTGAATAGAGTTTTTTTTTCCAGAGAATAAAATATAAATAAAAGAACTAAGTACTAGTTTCTTCGTCTAAAAAATATCGTTTATTTACCGAAAAATATTTAAAGATAAAAAAATCGTTTATTTACCGAAAATAATAAAAGATACAAATATCGTTTATTTACCGACAATATTAAAACTTCGACAAAAAGAGCGTCTCCGTATAAAGCAGACGTTGCGACGAAAGAGTTAATACATTCGAAAAATACAAAATAATAATTTAAAAAAATATAAGTTAAAAAATAACCTTTTCTAAAAAAATATTTTATTAATTATAAGCACCAGTAATCAACCAGGATTGTGCTATTACTAATAGCCAATGCTTGGCCGAACGCTGGCTGTTGAATATCGGCCGATCATTTTTTCCGTCGACGGCGACTTCGTATAGGTAATCTTTTGTTTTAGTTTCTGAATAGAGTTTTCTTATCCATAGAATAAAATATAAATAAAAGAACTAAGTACTAGTTTCTTCGTCTAAAAAATATCGTTTTTTTACCGAAAATAATAAAATATAAAAATATCGTTTATTTACCGAAAATATTATAACTTCGGCAAAAAGAGCGTCTCCGTATAAAGGAGACGTAGCGACGAACGGGTTAAATACATTCGAAATATACAAAATAATAATTTAAAAAAATGTAAATTAAAAAATTACCTTTTCTAAAAAAATATTTTATTGATTATAAGCGCCAGTAGACAACGAGGATTGTGCCATTACTAATAGCCAATGCTTGGCCGAACGCTTGCTGTTGAATATCGGCCGATCATTTTTTCCGTCGACGGCGACTTCGTATGGGTAATCTTTTTTATTAGCTTCTGAATAGAGTTTTCTTTTCCAGAGAATAAAATATAAAGAATAGAACTAAGTACTAGTTTCTTCGTCTACAAAATATCGTTTTTTTACCGAAAATAATAAAAGATAAAATTATCGTTTATTTACCGAAAATATTATAACTAAGACAAAAAGAGCGTATCCGTATAAAGGAGACGTAGTGACGAACGGGTTAATACATTCGAAATATACAAAATAATAATTTAAAAAAATATAAATTAAAAAATAACCTTTCCTAAAAAAACATTGTATTAATTATAAGAGCCAGTAATCAACGAGGATTGGGCCATTACTAATAGCCAATGCTTGGCTGAACGCTTGCTGTTGAATATCGGCCGATCATTTTTTCCGTCGACGGCGACTTCGTATGGGTAATCTTTTGTTTTAGTTTCTGAATAGAGTTTTTCTTTTCCATAGAATAAAATATAAATAAAAGAACTAAGTACTAGTTTCTTCGTCTAAAAAATATCGTTTTTTTGCCGAAAATAATAAAATATAAAAATATCGTTTATTTACCGAAAATATTATAACTTCGGCAAAAAGAGCGTCTCCGTATAAAGGAGACGTAGCGACGAAAGGATTAATACATTCAAAATATACAAAATAATAATTTAAAAAAAATTATTTAAAAAATAACCATTTCTAAAAAAATATTTTATTGATTATGAAACTTCAGTAGACAACGAGGATTGTGCCATTACTAATAGCCAATGCTTGGCCGAACGCTGACAGTTGAATATCGGCCGATCATTTTTTTCCGTTGACGGCGACTTCGTATGGGTAATCTCTTCTTTTAGCTTCTGAATAGAGTTTTCTTTTTCCAGAGAAAAAAATATAAAAAAAAGAACTGAATACTAGTTTCTTCGTCTACAAAATATCGTTTTTTTACCGAAAATAATAAAAGATAAAATTATCGTTTATTTACGGAAAATATTATAACTTCGACAAAAAGAGCGTATCCGTATAAAGGAGACGTAGCGACGAACGGGTTAATACATTCGAAGTATACAAAATAATAATTTTAAAAAAAATTATTTAAAAAATAACCTTTTCTAAAAAAATATTTTATTGATTATAAGCGCCAGTAATCAACCAGGATTGGGCCATTAGTAATAGCCAATGCTTGGCCGAACGCTGGCTGTTGAATATCGGCCGATCATTTTTCCCGTCGACGGCGACTTCGTATAGGTAATCTTTTGTTTTAGTTTCTGAATAGAGTTTTCTTTTCCAGAGAAAAAAATATAAAAAAAGAACTGAATACTAGTTTCTTCGTCTACAAAATATCGTTTTTTTACCGAAAATAATAAAATATAAAAATATCGTTTATTTACCGAAAATAATAAAAGATAAAAAAATCGTTTATTTACCAAAAAAATTATAACTTCGGCAAAAAGAGCGTATCCGTATAAAGGAGACGTAGCGACGAACGGGTTAATACATTCGAAATATACAAATTAATAATTTAAAAAAATATAAATTAAAAAATAACCTTTTTTAAAAAAATATTTTATTAATTATAAGCACCAGTAATCAACCAGGATTGTGCTATTACTAATAGCCAATGCTTGGCTGAACGCTGGCTGTTGAATATCGGCCGATCATTTTTTTCCGTCGACGGCGACCTCGTATGGGTAATCTTTTCTTTTAGCTTCTGAATAGAGTTTTTTTTTCCAGAGAATAAAATATAAATAAAAGAACTAAGTACTAGTTTCTTCGTCTAAAAAATATCGTTTTTTTTTACCGAAAATATTAAAATATAAAAATATCGTTTATTTACCGAAAATATTATAACTTCGGCAAAAAGAGCGTCTCCGTATAAAGGAGACGTAGTGACGAACGGGTTAATACATTCGAAAAATACAAAATAATAATTTAAAAAAAAATTAATTAAAAAATAACCTTTTCTAAAAAAATATTTTATTGATTATAAGAGCCAGTAATCAACGAGGATTGGGCCATTACTAAAAGCCAATGCTTGGCTGAACGCTTGCTGTTGAATATCGGCCGATCATTTTTTCCGTCGACGGCGACTTCGTATGGGTAATCTTTTGTTTTAGTTTCTGAATAGAGTTTTCTTTTCCATAGAATAAAATTAAATAAAAGAACTAAGTTTTAGTTTCTTCATCTAAAAAATATCGTTTTTTTACCGAAAATAATAAAATATAAAAATATCGTTTATTTACCGAAAATATTATAACTTCGGCAAAAAGAGCGTCCCCGTATAAAGAAGACGTAGTGACGAAAGGGTTGATACATTCGAAAAATACAAAATAATAATTTAAAAAAATATAAATTAAAAAATAACCTTTTTAAAAAAATATTTTATTAATTATAAGCACCAGTAATCAACCAGGATTGTGCTATTACTAATAGCCAATGCTTGGCCGAACGCTGGCTGTTGAATATCGGCCGATCATTTTTTCCGTCGACGGCGACCTCGTATGGGTAATCTTTTCTTTTAGCTTCTGAATAGAGTTTTTTTTCCAGAGAATAAAATATAAATAAAAAAGAACTAAGTACTAGTTTCTTCGTCTAAAAAATATCGTTTTTTTACCGAAAATATTAAAATATAAAAATATCGTTTATTTACCGAAAATATTATTACTTCGGCAAAAAGAGCGTCTCCGTATAAAGGAGACGTAGTGACGAAAGGGTTAATACATTCGAAAAATACAAAATAATAATTTAAAAAAAAATTAATTAAAAAATAACCTTTTCTAAAAAATATTTTATTGATTATAAGAGCCAGTAATCAACGAGGATTGGGCCATTACTAAAAGCCAATGCTTGGCTGAACGCTTGCTGTTGGAATAGTCGGCCGATCATTTTTTCCGTCGACGGCGACTTCGTATGGGTAATCTTTTGTTTTAGTTTCTGAATAGAGTTTTCTTTTCCATAGAATAAAATTAAATTAAAGAACTAAGTACTAGTTTCTTCGTCTAAAAAATATCGTTTTTTTACAGAAAATAATAAAATATAAAAATATCGTTTATTTACCCAAAATATTATAACTTCGGCAAAAAGAGCGTCTCCGTATAAAGAAGACGTAGTGACGAACGGGTTAATACATTCGAAATATACAAAATAATAATTTAAAAAAATATAAATTAAAAAATAACCTTTTTTAAAAAAATATTTTATTAAGTATAAGCACCAGTAATCAACCAGGATTGTGCTATTACTAATAGCCAATGCTTGGCCGAACGCTGGCTGTTGAATATCGGCCGATCATTTTTTCCGTCGACGGCGACCTCGTATGGGTAATCTTTTTCTTTTAGCTTCTGAATAGAGTTTTCTTTTCCAGAGAAAAAAATATAAAAAAAAGAACTGAATACTAGTTTCTTTGTCTACAAAATATCGTTTTTTTACCGAAAATAATAAAATATAAAAATATCGTTTATTTACCGAAAATAATAAAAAAGATAAAAAAATCGTTTATTTACCAAAAAAATTATAACTTCAGCAAAAAGAGCGTATCCGTATAAAGGAGACGTAGCGACGAACGGGTTAATACATTCGAAATATACAAAATAATAATTTAAAAAAATATAAATTAAAAATAACCTTTTTTAAAAAAATATTTTATTAATTATAAGCACCAGTAATCAACCAGGATTGTGCTATTACTAATAGCCAATGCTTGGCCGAACGCTGGCTGTTGAATATCGGCCGATCATTTTTTCCGTCGACGGCGACCTCGTATGGGTAATCTTTTCTTTTAGCTTCTGAATAGAGTTTTTTTTTCCAGAGAATAAAATATAAATAAAAGAACTAAGTACTAGTTTCTTCGTCTAAAAAATATCGTTTTTTTACCGAAATTATTAAAATATAAAAATATCGTTTATTTACCGAAAATATTATAACTTCGGCAAAAAGAGCGTATCAGTATAAAGGAGACGTAGCGACGAACGGGTTAATACATTCGAAATATACAAAATAATAATTTAAAAAAATATAGGAATCAAAAATAACCTTTTTTAAAAAAATATTTTTTTAGTTATGCGCCCCAGTAATCAACCAGGATTTTGCTATTACTAATAGCTAATGCTTGGCCGAACGCTGGCTGTTGAATATCGGCCGATCATTTTTTCCGTCGACGGCGACCTCGTATGGGTAATCTTTTCTTTTAGCTTCTGAATAGAGTTTTTTTTTTTTTTTCCAGAGAATAAAATATAAATAAAAGAACTAAGTACTAGTTTCTTCGTCTAAAAAATATCGTTTTTTTACCGAAATTATTAAAAAAATATAAAAATATCGTTTATTTACCGAAAATATTATAACTTCCTTAAAAAGAGCGTCTCCGTATAAAAAGGAGACGTAGTGACGAACGGGTTAATACATTCGAAATATACAAAATAATAATTTAAAAAATATAAATTAAAAAATAACCTTTTTAAAAAAATATTTTATTAATTATAAGCACCAGTAATCAACCAGGATTGTGCTATTACTAATAGCCAATGCTTGGCCGAACCGCTGGCTGTTGAATATAGGCCGATCATTTTTTCCGTCGACGGCGACTTCGTATAGGTAATCTTTGTTTTTAGTTTCTGAATAGAGTTTTCTTTTCTATAGAATAAAATATAAATAAAAGAACTAAGTACTAGTTTCTTCGTCTAAAAAATATCGTTTTTTTACCGAAAATATTAAAATATAAAAAATATCGTTTATTTACCGAAAATATTATAACTTTGGCAAAAAGAGCGTCTCCGTATAAAGGAGACGTAGTGACAGACGGGTTAATACATTCGAAATATACAAAATAATAATTTAAAAAAATATAAATTAAAAAATAACCTTTTTTAAAAAAATATTTTTATTAATTATAAGCACCAATAATCAACACGGATTGTGCTATTACTAATAGCCAATGGTTGGTCGAACGCTGACAGTTGAATATCGGCCGATCATTTTTTTTCCGTTGACGGCGACTTCGTATGGGTAATCTTTTCTTTTAGCTTCTGAATAGAGTTTTCTTTTCCAGAGAAAAAAAATATAAAAAAAAGAACTGAATACTAGTTTCTTCGTCTACAAAATATCGTTTTTTTACCGAAAATAATAAAATATAAAAATATCGTTTATTTACCCGAAAATAATAAAAGATAAAAAAATCGTTTATTTACCAAAAAAATTATAACTTCGGCAAAAAGAGCGTATCCGTATTAAGGAGACGTAGCGACGAACAGGTTAATACCTTCCGAAATATACAAAATAATAATTTAAAAAAATATAAATTAAAAATAACCTTTTTTAAAAAAATATTTTATTAATTATAAGCACCAGTAATCAACCAGGATTGTGCTATTACTAATAGCCAATGCTTGGCTGAACGCTGTGGCTGTTGAATATCGGCCGATCATTTTTTCCGTCGACGGCGACCTCGTATGGGTAATCTTTTCTTTTAGCTTCTGAATAGAGTTTTCTTTTCCAGAGAAAAAAATATAAAAAAAGAACTGAATACTAGTTTCTTCGTCTACAAAATATCGTTTTTTTACCGAAAATAATAAAATATAAAAATATCGTTTATTTAGCGAAAATAATAAAAGATAAAAAAATCGTTTATTTAGCAAAAAAATTATAACTTCGGCAAAAAGAGCGTATCCGTATAAAGGAGACGTAGCGACGAACAGGTTAATACCTTCCGAAATATACAAAATAATAATTTAAAAAAATAAAATTAAAAATAACCTTTTTTAAAAAAATATTTTATTAATTATAAACACCAGTAATCAACCAGGATTGTGCTATTACTAATAGCCAATGCTTGGCTGAACGCTGGCTGTTGAATATCGGCCGATCATTTTTTCCGTCGACGGCGACCTCGTATGGGTAATCTTTTCTTTTAGCTTCTGAGTAGAGTTTTTTTTTCAGAGAATAAAATATAAATAAAAGAACTAAGTACTAGTTTCTTCGTCTAAAAAATATCGTTTTTTTACCGAAAATATTAAAATATAAAAATATCGTTTATTTACCGAAAATATTATAACTTCGGCAAAAAGAGCGTACTCCGTATAAAGGAGACGTAGTGACGAACGGGTTAATACATTCAAAATATACAAAATAATAATTTAAAAAAATATAAATTAAAAAATAACCTTTTTTAAAAAAATATTTTATTAATTATAAGCACCAGTAATCAACCAGGATTGTGCTATTACTAATAGCCAATGCTTGGCTGAACGCTGGCTGTTGAATATCGGCCGATCATTTTTTTCCGTTGACGGCGACTTCGAATGGGTAATCTTTTCTTTTAGCTTCTGAATAGAGTTTTCTTTTCCAGAGAAAAAAATATAAAAAAAGAACTGAATACTAGTTTCTTCGTCTACAAATATCGTTTTTTTACCGAAAATAATAAAAGATAAAATTATCGTTTATTTACCGAAAATAATATAACTTCGACAAAAAGAGCGTATCCGTATAAAGGAGACGTAGTGACGAACGGGTTAATACATTCGAAATATACAAAATAATAATTTAAAAAAAAATTAATTAAAAATAACCTTTTCTAAAAAAATATTTTATTGATTATAAGCGCCAGTAGACAACGAGGATTGTGCCATTACTAATAGCCAATGCTTGGCCGAACGCTGGCTGTTGAATATCGGCCGATCATTTTTTCCGTCGACGGCGACTTCGTATGGGTAATCCAGTACTTTACCCGGGATAGGCTTTACTCGCGGATACCGGAGCGTCGGACGTCAATATGTCAAGAAAACTCAACCCTGGATGTTAATCAAATCTTCAATTCTTACCTGGTTTCCGGTGCTGGCCAATGAGAGATACAATCCTAATATGTTGACCGAAATTGGCGTTTGAAGGAAGGGTGCAGTTTTTAAATCACAATCACAATGTAGAATAACAATATAGTATATTTTAAAATTTAAATTTAGATTTAAATTGTTACACAATAAACACCTTGTTGCACACACACAATTATTAATGATCAATGTTAACGGAATATTAATTTGGTAACAGATAAAGGACTTAGGCTTGCAAAGATTTATGATAGCAATAATAACTATGAATAAAATGTTCAAAATCAATGACTAAGTTCTATTAAACAAGAGAGAGAGAACTTAGTAAGAAAATTTAAATAAACTGATTGTAAATCAACCTAAGTTATAATACCAAATTAATATTCATAAATCGTCGACAATCGAATCAGATCACAACAGGCAAATTCCGTTCAACTCACGAACACACGATTTAGACACACGCAGTAGTAGGTTAATATAATAATACTTAAAATCAAAACTAAACGAACATTAGACAAATTTAGGAAATGTACTCAATAATTATATAAGGTGGACTTTATAAGTACACTTGGAGTACTAAAACAAAACTTAAGACAAATTTTTGACACGTACTAAATGATCATATAAGGTGGACTTTATAAATGAATTTAGAAAATTAGTACAAAACTAGAAAATTTTAGATAAATCTTAGACAAATCTTAGACACGTACTCGATGATAATTAAAGGTGGACTGACTTCATGGATGAACGCAGCATCGCTAGAAGCGTCCGTTTCGGAAGAGTGGGAGTACCTCCCACTTACGCAAAAATGCTTCCTCCACTACTGACTTCCACACCGTGAGACCCAAGTCAAGGAGAAGAATTCGCTGACAAAAATATTAGTTACTATCAAGCGCGAATTCTCCGAAGAGAAATAGGTATTACTTACATTGGAATTTTATCAAGCGCGAATTCTTTGAAGAGAAATAAGTATTACTTACATTGGAATTTTATCAAGCGCGAACTCTCCGAAGAAAGATAAGTGTCAGTTACATTGGAATGTTATCAAGCGCGAGCTCCTAAGACTGCGCCGTCAGCAAAAATGCACGTGCAGACAGAATATGAGTAACGAATATAATATAATAAAGTATGAATATTTTATGCACATTGAAATAATAATTTAAAAGCAATAATTCCAATATAACGTCGACCGATAAGTCAGTACTGGAAGAACGCAATGTCGGTATTACCGACATTTACTTATCGACTAAACTAGTTACCGACCGACAGTGTCGGTAATGCAGATTCCTCTATGAACGACAATGGATTCTCAATACTCTATTTTATCCATTCTACAAAATACAATTTATCGATGGTCGTTCATAAGAAATACAGAATTATCTTAACAAAGAATAGTAACAATAAGGAAAACAAAGTGTATTACCAAATATTTAAGTATATGGCGCGAAAACAAGGTACATTAGCGCGAACGAAAATTATCTATTATGATTGATCTAATAACTAATGTACATACAAAGTATCGAATTTATATACTAGAATAAACAGTAGGAGATATATGTATATATATATGTAAAGAAAAAGAAAAATTTATCTCGCAAGGTTTACATAGTACTTATAGAACTATTTTCACGCAAAATTACACGAACTAAAGTTTAACAAATTACTTTTACACAAAAAATCAAACAGACTAATAATATTCAAATACGACAGAGTTTACCAAAACTAAAACTTTTGGGTGTTGTGCATGAAATTCGAATTTAGACGTCACTGGACGTGACAGTATCATAGGAAATATGTGTATAACTAAAAAACCGAGAAATTTTCGATATTCTTACATAGGATTTTTGTAGACTGAGTAATTTTTCTATAATGCAGTTAATATACAAATATCATTTGATTGCTAAATAATGTACAATGTAATTCCCACATTTTTCTTGTAATTTTATCGAGTTTAAATGACAAAAAATCTTTTAATTAAAGATATAAGAATCATCTAATATATAAACATATCATTTTTTTAATCCCTTTGTTTTTCTCTAACGCAGTAAAGAAACATACTAATGTTATCAGTATGCGACAATTACATACATTTTTCCATATAATACCTGTAAAAAAATCGATTTTGTATCATAGGAAATATGTGTATACCTAAAAAAACGAAAAATTTTCGATATTCTTACATAGGATATTTTTAGACTGAGTAATTTTTCTATAATGCAGTTAATATACAAATATCATTTGATTGCTGAATAATGTACAATGTAATTCCCACATTTTTCTTGTAATTTTATCGAGTTTAAATGACAAAAAATCTTTTAATTAAAGATATAAGAATCATCTAATATATAAACATATCATTTTTGTAATCTTTTAGTTTATCTCTAACGCAGTAAAGAAACATTTAAACGCTAATTGTATGCGAAAATTACATACATTTTTCAATATAATACCTGTAAAAATATCGATTTTGTTTCATAGGAAATATGTGTACACCTAAAAAAACGAAAAATTTTCGATATTCTTACATAGTATTTTTGTAGACTGAGTAATTTTTCTATAATACAGTTAATATACAAATATCATTAGATTGCTGAATAATGTACAATGTAATTCCAACATTTTTTTTGTAATTTTATCGAGTTTAAATGAAGAAAAATCTTTTAATTAGAGATATAAGAATCATCTAATATATAAACATATCATTTTTGTAATCCTTTAGTTTTTCTCTAACGCAGTAAAGAAACATTTAAAAACTAATTGTATGCGAGAATTACATACATTTTTCAATATAATACCTGTAAAAAGATCGATTTTGTATCATAGGAAATATGTGTATACCTAAAAAAACGAAAAATTTTCGATATTCTTACATAGGATTTTTGTAGACTTAGTAATTTTTCTATAATGCAGTTAATATACAAATATCATTTAATTACTGAATAATGTACAATGTAATTCCAACATTTTTCTTGTAATTTTATCGAGTTTAAATGACAAAAAATCTTTTAATTAAAGATATAAGAATCATCTAATATATAAACATATCATTTTTGTAATCCTCTAATCCTATCCTATTATCTAATATATAAACATATCATTTTTGTAATCTTTTAGTTTATCTCTAACGCAGTAAAGAAACATTTAAACGCTAATTGTATGCGAAAATTACATACATTTTTCAATATAATACCTGTAAAAAAATCGATTTTGTTTCATAGGAAATATGTGTATACCTAAAAAAACGAAAAATTTTCGATATTCTTACATAGGATTTTTGTAGACTGAGTAATTTTTCTATAATGCAGTTAATATACAAATATCATTTGATTGCTAAATAATGTACAATGTAATTCCCACATTTTTCTTGTAATTTTATCGAGTTTAAATGACAAAAAATCTTTTAATTAAAGATATAAGAATCATCTAATATATAAACATATCATTTTTTTAATCCCTTTGTTTTTCTCTAACGCAGTAAAGAAACATACTAATGTTATCAGTATGCGACAATTACATACATTTTTCCATATAATACCTGTAAAAATATCGATTTTGTTTCATAGGAAATATGTGTACACCTAAAAAAACGAAAAATTTTCGATATTCTTACATAGTATTTTTGTAGACTGAGTAATTTTTCTATAATACAGTTAATATACAAATATCATTAGATTGCTGAATAATGTACAATGTAATTCCAACATTTTTTTTGTAATTTTATCGAGTTTAAATGAAGAAAAATCTTTTAATTAGAGATATAAGAATCATCTAATATATAAACATATCATTTTTGTAATCCTTTAGTTTTTCTCTAACGCAGTAAAGAAACATTTAAAAACTAATTGTATGCGAGAATTACATACATTTTTCAATATAATACCTGTAAAAAGATCGATTTTGTATCATAGGAAATATGTGTATACCTAAAAAAACGAAAAATTTTCGATATTCTTACATAGGATTTTTGTAGACTTAGTAATTTTTCTATAATGCAGTTAATATACAAATATCATTTAATTACTGAATAATGTACAATGTAATTCCAACATTTTTCTTGTAATTTTATCGAGTTTAAATGACAAAAAATCTTTTAATTAAAGATATAAGAATCATCTAATATATAAACATATCATTTTTGTAATCCTCTAATCCTATCCTATTATCTAATATATAAACATATCATTTTTGTAATCTTTTAGTTTATCTCTAACGCAGTAAAGAAACATTTAAACGCTAATTGTATGCGAAAATTACATACATTTTTCAATATAATACCTGTAAAAAAATCGATTTTGTTTCATAGGAAATATGTGTATACCTAAAAAAACGAAAAATTTTCGATATTCTTACATAGGATATTTTTGTAATCCTCTAATCCTATCCTATTATCTAATATATAAACATATCATTTTTGTAATCTTTTAGTTTATCTCTAACGCAGTAAAGAAACATTTAAACGCTAATTGTATGCGAAAATTACATACATTTTTCAATATAATACCTGTAAAAAAATCGATTTTGTTTCATAGGAAATATGTGTATACCTAAAAAAACGAAAAATTTTCGATATTCTTACATAGGATATTTTTAGACTGAGTAATTTTTCTATAATGCAGTTAATATACAAATATCATTTGATTGCTGAATAATGTACAATGTAATTCCCACATTTTTCTTGTAATTTTATCGAGTTTAAATGACAAAAAATCTTTTAATTAAAGATATAAGAATCATCTAATATATAAACATATCATTTTTGTAATCTTTTAGTTTATCTCTAACGCAGTAAAGAAACATTTAAACGCTAATTGTATGCGAAAATTACATACATTTTTCAATATAATACCTGTAAAAAAATCGATTTTGTATCATAGGGAATATGTGTACACCTAAAAAAACGAAAAATTTTCGATATTCTTACATAGTATTTTTGTAGACTGAGTAATTTTTCTATAATACAGTTAATATACAAATTTCATTAGATTGCTGAATAATGTACAATGTAATTCCAACATTTTTTTTGTAATTTTATCGAGTTTAAATGAAGAAAAATCTTTTAATTAGAGATATAAGAATCATCTAATATATAAACATATCATTTTTGTAATCCTTTAGTTTTTCTCTAACGCAGTAAAGGAACATTTAAAAACTAATTGTATGCGAGAATTACATACATTTTTCAATATAATACCTGTAAAAAAATCGATTTTGTATCATAGGAAATATGTGTACACCTAAAAAAACGAAAAATTTTCGATATTCTTACATAGGATTTTTGTAGACTTAGTAATTTTTCTATAATGCAGTTAATATACAAATATCATTTAATTACTGAATAATGTACAATGTAATTCCAACATTTTTCTTGTAATTTTATCGAGTTTAAATGACAAAAAATCTTTTAATTAAAGATATAAGAATCATCTAATATATAAACATATCATTTTTGTAATCCTCTAATCCTATCCTATTATCTAATATATAAACATATCATTTTTGTAATCCTTTAGTTTTTCTCTAACGCAGTAAAGAAACATTTAAAAACTAATTGTATGCGAGAATTACATACATTTTTCAGTATAATACCTGTAAAAAAATCGATTTTGTATCATAGGAAATATGTGTATGCCTAAAAAAACGAAAAATTTTCGATATTCTTACATAGGATTTTTGTAGACTGAGTAATTTTTCTATAATGCAGTTAATATACAAATATCATTTGATTGCTGAATAATGTACAATGTAATTCCCACATTTTTCTTGTAATTTTATCGAGTTTAAATGACAAAAAATCTTTTAATTGAAGATATAAGAATCATCTAGTATATAAACATATCATTTTTTTAATCCCTTAGTTTTTTTCTAACGCAGTAAAGAAACATACTAACGTTATCAGTATGCGAAAATTACATACATTTTTCAATATAATACCTGTAAAAAAATCGATTTTGTATCATAGGAAATATGTGTATACCTAAAAAAACGAAAAATTTTCGATATTCTTACATAGGATTTTTGTAGACTGAGTAATTTTTCTATAATGCAGTTAATATACAAATATCATTTTATTGCTGAATAATGTTCAATTTTAATTCCAACATTTTTTTTGTAATTTTATCGTGTTTAAATGAAGAAAAATCTTTTAATTAAAGATATAAGAATCATCTAATAAATAAACATATCATTTTTTTAATCCCTTTGTATTTCTCTAACGCAGTAAAGAATAATTTAAACGCTAATTGTATGCAAAAATTACATACATTTTTCAATATAATACCTGTAAAAAAATCGATTTTGTATCATAGGAAATATGTGTATACCTAAAAAAACGAAAAATTTTCGATATTCTTACATCGGATTTTTGTAGACTGAGTAATTTTTCTATAATGCAGTTAATATACAAATATCATTTTATTGCTGAATAATGTTTAATGTAATTCCAACATTTTTTTTGTAATTTTATCGAGTTTAAATGACAAAAAATCTTTTAATTAAAGATATAAGAATCATCTAATATATAAACTTATCATTTTTGTAATCCTTTAGTTTTTCTCTAACGCAGTAAAGAAACATTTAAAAACTAATTGTATGCGAGAATTACATACATTTTTCAATTTAATACCTGTAAAAAAATCGATTTTGTATCATAGGAAATATGTGTATACCTAAAAAAACGAAAAATTTTCGATATTCTTACATAGGATTTTTGTAGACTGAGTAATTTTTCTATAATGCAGTTAATATACAAATATCATTTTATTGCTGAATAATGTACAATGTAATTCCAACATTTTTTTTGTAATTTTATCGAGTTTAAAAGAAGAAAAATCTTTTAATTAAAGATATAAGAATCATCTAATATATAAACATATCATTTTTGTAGTCCTTTAGTTTTTCTCTAGCGCAGTAAAGAAACATTTAAAAACTAATTGTATGCGAGAATTACATACATTTTTCAATATAATACCTGTAAAAAAATCGATTTTGTATCATAGGAAATATGTGTATGCCTAAAAAAACGAAAAATTTTCGATATTCTTACATAGGATTTTTGTAGACTGAATAATTTTTCTATAATGCAGTTAATATACAAATATCATTTGATTGCTGAATACTGTACAATGTAATTCCAACATTTTTCTTGTAATTTTATCGAGTTTAAATGACAAAAAATCTTTTAATTAAAGATATAAGAATCATCTAATATATAAACATATCATTTTTATAATCCCTTAGTTTTTCTCTAACGCAGTAAGGAAACATTTAAAAACTAATTGTATGCAAAAATTACATACATTTTTCAATATAATACCTGTAAAAAAATCGATTTTGTATCATAGGAAATATGTGTATACCTAAAAAAACGAAAAATTTTCGATATTCTTACATCGGATTTTTGTAGACTGAGTAATTTTTCTATAATGCAGTTAATATACAAATATCATTTTATTGCTGAATAATGTTCAATGTAATTCCAACATTTTTTTTGTAATTTTATCGAGTTTAAATGACAAAAAATCTTTTAATTAAAGATATAAGAATCATCTAATATATAAACTTATCATTTTTATAATCCCTTAGTTTTTCTCTAACGCTGTAAAGAAACATTTAAAAACTAATTGTATGCGAGAATTACATACATTTTTCAATATAATACCTGTAAAAAAATCGATTTTGTATCATAGGAAATATGTGTATACCTAAAAAAAAGAAAAATTTTCGATATTCTTACATCGGATTTTTGTAGACTGAGTAATTTTTCTATAATGCAATTAATATACAAATATCATTTTATTGCTGAATAATGTACAATGTAATACCAACATTTTTTTTGTAATTTTATCGAGTTTAAAAGAAGAAAAATCTTTTAATTAAAGATATAAGAATCATCTAATATATAAACATATCATTTTTGTAGTCCTTTAGTTTTTCTCTAGCGCAGTAAAGAAACATTTAAAAACTAATTGTATGCGAGAATTACATACATTTTTCAATATAATACCTGTAAATAAATCGATTTTGTATCATAGGAAATATGTGTATGCCTAAAAAAACGAAAAATTTTCGATATTCTTACATAGGATTTTTGTAGACTGAGTAATTTTTCTATAATGCAGTTAATATACAAATATCATTTGTTGCTAAATAATGTACAATGTAATTCCCACATTTTTCTTGTAATTTTATCGAGTTTAAATAACAAAAAATCTTTTAATTAAAGATATAAGAATCATCTAATATATAAACATATCATTTTTTTAATCCCTTAGTTTTTCTCTAACGCAGTGAAGAAACATACTAATGTTATCAGTATGCGAAAATTAAATACATTTTTCCATATAATACCTGTAAAAAAATCGATTTTGTATCATAGGAAATATGTGTATACCTAAAAAAACGAAAAATTTTCGATATTCTTACATCGGATTTTTGTAGACTGAGTAATTTTTCTATAATGCAGTTAATATACAAATATCATTAGATTGCTGAATAATGTACAATGTAATTCCAACATTTTTTTTGTAATTTTATCGAGTTTAAATGAAGAAAATTCTTTTAATTAGAGATATAAAAATCATCTAATATATAAACATATCATTTTTGTAATCCTTTAGTTTTTCTCTAACGCAGTAAAGAAACATTTAAAAACTAATTGTATGCGAGAATTACATACATTTTTCAATATAATACCTGTAAAAAAATCGATTTTGTATCATAGGAAATATGTGTATACCTAAAAAAACGAAAAATTTTCGATATTCTTACATAGGATTTTTGTAGACTGAGTAATTTTTCTATAATGCAGTTAATATACAAATATCATTTTATTGCTGAATAATGTACAATGTAATTCCAACATTTTTTTTGTAATTTTATCGAGTTTAAAAGAAGAAAAATCTTTTAATTAAAGATATAAGAATCATCTAATATATAAACATATCATTTTTGTAGTCCTTTAGTTTTTCTCTAGCGCAGTAAAGAAACATTTAAAAACTAATTGTATGCGAGAATTACATACATTTTTCAATATAATACCTGTAAAAAAATCGATTTTGTATCATAGGAAATATGTGTATGCCTAAAAAAACGAAAAATTTTCGATATTCTTACATAGGATTTTTGTAGACTGAGTAATTTTTCTATAATGCAGTTAATATACAAATATCATTTGATTGCTGAATACTGTACAATGTAATTCCAACATTTTTCTTGTAATTTTATCGAGTTTAAATGACAAAAAATCTTTTAATTAAAGATATAAGAATCATCTAATATATAAACATATCATTTTTATAATCCCTTAGTTTTTCTCTAACGCAGTAAGGAAACATTTAAAAACTAATTGTATGCAAAAATTACATACATTTTTCAATATAATACCTGTAAAAAAATCGATTTTGTATCATAGGAAATATGTGTATACCTAAAAAAACGAAAAATTTTCGATATTCTTACATCGGATTTTTGTAGACTGAGTAATTTTTCTATAATGCAGTTAATATACAAATATCATTTTATTGCTGAATAATGTTCAATGTAATTCCAACATTTTTTTTGTAATTTTATCGAGTTTAAATGACAAAAAATCTTTTAATTAAAGATATAAGAATCATCTAATATATAAACATATCATTTTTGTAATCTTTTAGTTTATCTCTAACGCAGTAAAGAAACATTTAAACGCTAATTGTATGCGAAAATTACATACATTTTTCAATATAATACCTGTAAAAATATCGATTTTGTTTCATAGGAAATATGTGTACACCTAAAAAAACGAAAAATTTTCGATATTCTTACATAGTATTTTTGTAGACTGAGTAATTTTTCTATAATACAGTTAATATACAAATATCATTAGATTGCTGAATAATGTACAATGTAATTCCAACATTTTTTTTGTAATTTTTTCGAGTTTAAATGAAGAAAAATCTTTTAATTAGAGATATAAGAATCATCTAATATATAAACATATCATTTTTGTAATCCTTTAGTTTTTCTCTAACGCAGTAAAGAAACATTTAAAAACTAATTGTATGCGAGAATTACATACATTTTTCAATATAATACCTGTAAAAAAATCGATTTTGTATCATAGGAAATATGTGTATACCTAAAAAAACGAAAAATTTTCGATATTCTTACATAGGATTTTTGTAGACTGAGTAATTTTTCTATAATGCAGTTAATATACAAATATCATTTGATTGCTAAATAATGTACAATGTAATTCCCACATTTTTCTTGTAATTTTATCGTGTTTAAATGAAGAAAAATCTTTTAATAAAAGATATAAGAATCATCTAATAAATAAACATATCATTTTTTTAATCCCTTTGTATTTCTCTAACGCAGTAAAGAATAATTTAAACGCTAATTGTATGCAAAAATTACATACATTTTTCAATATAATACCTGTAAAAAAATCGATTTTGTATCATAGGAAATATGTGTATACCTAAAAAAACGAAAAATTTTCGATATTCTTACATCGGATTTTTGTAGACTGAGTAATTTTTCTATAATGCAGTTAATATACAAATATCATTTTATTGCTGAATAATGTTTAATGTAATTCCAACATTTTTTTTGTAATTTTATCGAGTTTAAATGACAAAAAATCTTTTAATTAAAGATATAAGAATCATCTAATATATAAACTTATCATTTTTGTAATCCTTTAGTTTTTCTCTAACGCAGTAAAGAAACATTTAAAAACTAATTGTATGCGAGAATTACATACATTTTTCAATTTAATACCTGTAAAAAAATCGATTTTGTATCATAGGAAATATGTGTATACCTAAAAAAACGAAAAATTTTCGATATTCTTACATAGGATTTTTGTAGACTGAGTAATTTTTCTATAATGCAGTTAATATACAAATATCATTTTATTGCTGAATAATGTACAATGTAATTCCAACATTTTTTTTGTAATTTTATCGAGTTTAAAAGAAGAAAAATCTTTTAATTAAAGATATAAGAATCATCTAATATATAAACATATCATTTTTGTAGTCCTTTAGTTTTTCTCTAGCGCAGTAAAGAAACATTTAAAAACTAATTGTATGCGAGAATTACATACATTTTTCAATATAATACCTGTAAAAAAATCGATTTTGTATCATAGGAAATATGTGTATGCCTAAAAAAACGAAAAATTTTCGATATTCTTACATAGGATTTTTGTAGACTGAATAATTTTTCTATAATGCAGTTAATATACAAATATCATTTGATTGCTGAATACTGTACAATGTAATTCCAACATTTTTCTTGTAATTTTATCGAGTTTAAATGACAAAAAATCTTTTAATTAAAGATATAAGAATCATCTAATATATAAACATATCATTTTTATAATCCCTTAGTTTTTCTCTAACGCAGTAAGGAAACATTTAAAAACTAATTGTATGCAAAAATTACATACATTTTTCAATATAATACCTGTAAAAAAATCGATTTTGTATCATAGGAAATATGTGTATACCTAAAAAAACGAAAAATTTTCGATATTCTTACATCGGATTTTTGTAGACTGAGTAATTTTTCTATAATGCAGTTAATATACAAATATCATTTTATTGCTGAATAATGTTCAATGTAATTCCAACATTTTTTTTGTAATTTTATCGAGTTTAAATGACAAAAAATCTTTTAATTAAAGATATAAGAATCATCTAATATATAAACTTATCATTTTTATAATCCCTTAGTTTTTCTCTAACGCTGTAAAGAAACATTTAAAAACTAATTGTATGCGAGAATTACATACATTTTTCAATATAATACCTGTAAAAAAATCGATTTTGTATCATAGGAAATATGTGTATACCTAAAAAAACGAAAAATTTTCGATATTCTTACATCGGATTTTTGTAGACTGAGTAATTTTTCTATAATGCAGTTAATATACAAATATCATTTTATTGCTGAATAATGTACAATGTAATTCCAACATTTTTTTTGTAATTTTATCGAGTTTAAAAGAAGAAAAATCTTTTAATTAAAGATATAAGAATCATCTAATATATAAACATATCATTTTTGTAGTCCTTTAGTTTTTCTCTAGCGCAGTAAAGAAACATTTAAAAACTAATTGTATGCGAGAATTACATACATTTTTCAATATAATACCTGTAAATAAATCGATTTTGTATCATAGGAAATATGTGTATGCCTAAAAAAACGAAAAATTTTCGATATTCTTACATAGGATATTTTTAGACTGAGTAATTTTTCTATAATGCAGTTAATATACAAATATCATTTGATTGCTGAATAATGTACAATGTAATTCCCACATTTTTCTTGTAATTTTATCGAGTTTAAATGACAAAAAATCTTTTAATTAAAGATATAAGAATCATCTAATATATAAACATATCATTTTTGTAATCTTTTAGTTTATCTCTAACGCAGTAAAGAAACATTTAAACGCTAATTGTATGCGAAAATTACATACATTTTTCAATATAATACCTGTAAAAAAATCGATTTTGTTTCATAGGAAATATGTGTATACCTAAAAAAACGAAAAATTTTCGATATTCTTACATAGGATATTTTTAGACTGAGTAATTTTTCTATAATGCAGTTAATATACAAATATCATTTGATTGCTGAATAATGTACAATGTAATTCCCACATTTTTCTTGTAATTTTATCGAGTTTAAATGACAAAAAATCTTTTAATTAAAGATATAAGAATCATCTAATATATAAACATATCATTTTTGTAATCTTTTAGTTTATCTCTAACGCAGTAAAGAAACATTTAAACGCTAATTGTATGCGAAAATTACATACATTTTTCAATATAATACCTGTAAAAAAATCGATTTTGTATCATAGGGAATATGTGTACACCTAAAAAAACGAAAAATTTTCGATATTCTTACATAGTATTTTTGTAGACTGAGTAATTTTTCTATAATACAGTTAATATACAAATTTCATTAGATTGCTGAATAATGTACAATGTAATTCCAACATTTTTTTTGTAATTTTATCGAGTTTAAATGAAGAAAAATCTTTTAATTAGAGATATAAGAATCATCTAATATATAAACATATCATTTTTGTAATCCTTTAGTTTTTCTCTAACGCAGTAAAGGAACATTTAAAAACTAATTGTATGCGAGAATTACATACATTTTTCAATATAATACCTGTAAAAAAATCGATTTTGTATCATAGGAAATATGTGTACACCTAAAAAAACGAAAAATTTTCGATATTCTTACATAGGATTTTTGTAGACTTAGTAATTTTTCTATAATGCAGTTAATATACAAATATCATTTAATTACTGAATAATGTACAATGTAATTCCAACATTTTTCTTGTAATTTTATCGAGTTTAAATGACAAAAAATCTTTTAATTAAAGATATAAGAATCATCTAATATATAAACATATCATTTTTGTAATCCTCTAATCCTATCCTATTATCTAATATATAAACATATCATTTTTGTAATCCTTTAGTTTTTCTCTAACGCAGTAAAGAAACATTTAAAAACTAATTGTATGCGAGAATTACATACATTTTTCAGTATAATACCTGTAAAAAAATCGATTTTGTATCATAGGAAATATGTGTATGCCTAAAAAAACGAAAAATTTTCGATATTCTTACATAGGATTTTTGTAGACTGAGTAATTTTTCTATAATGCAGTTAATATACAAATATCATTTGATTGCTGAATAATGTACAATGTAATTCCCACATTTTTCTTGTAATTTTATCGAGTTTAAATGACAAAAAATCTTTTAATTGAAGATATAAGAATCATCTAGTATATAAACATATCATTTTTTTTATCCCTTAGTTTTTTTCTAACGCAGTAAAGAAACATACTAACGTTATCAGTATGCGAAAATTACATACATTTTTCAATATAATACCTGTAAAAAAATCGATTTTGTATCATAGGAAATATGTGTATACCTAAAAAAACGAAAAATTTTCGATATTCTTACATAGGATTTTTGTAGACTGAGTAATTTTTCTATAATGCAGTTAATATACAAATATCATTTTATTGCTGAATAATGTTCAATTTTAATTCCAACATTTTTTTTGTAATTTTATCGTGTTTAAATGAAGAAAAATCTTTTAATTAAAGATATAAGAATCATCTAATAAATAAACATATCATTTTTTTAATCCCTTTGTATTTCTCTAACGCAGTAAAGAATAATTTAAACGCTAATTGTATGCAAAAATTACATACATTTTTCAATATAATACCTGTAAAAAAATCGATTTTGTATCATAGGAAATATGTGTATACCTAAAAAAACGAAAAATTTTCGATATTCTTACATCGGATTTTTGTAGACTGAGTAATTTTTCTATAATGCAGTTAATATACAAATATCATTTTATTGCTGAATAATGTTTAATGTAATTCCAACATTTTTTTTGTAATTTTATCGAGTTTAAATGACAAAAAATCTTTTAATTAAAGATATAAGAATCATCTAATATATAAACTTATCATTTTTGTAATCCTTTAGTTTTTCTCTAACGCAGTAAAGAAACATTTAAAAACTAATTGTATGCGAGAATTACATACATTTTTCAATTTAATACCTGTAAAAAAATCGATTTTGTATCATAGGAAATATGTGTATACCTAAAAAAACGAAAAATTTTCGATATTCTTACATAGGATTTTTGTAGACTGAGTAATTTTTCTATAATGCAGTTAATATACAAATATCATTTTATTGCTGAATAATGTACAATGTAATTCCAACATTTTTTTTGTAATTTTATCGAGTTTAAAAGAAGAAAAATCTTTTAATTAAAGATATAAGAATCATCTAATATATAAACATATCATTTTTGTAGTCCTTTAGTTTTTCTCTAGCGCAGTAAAGAAACATTTAAAAACTAATTGTATGCGAGAATTACATACATTTTTCAATATAATACCTGTAAAAAAATCGATTTTGTATCATAGGAAATATGTGTATGCCTAAAAAAACGAAAAATTTTCGATATTCTTACATAGGATTTTTGTAGACTGAATAATTTTTCTATAATGCAGTTAATATACAAATATCATTTGATTGCTGAATACTGTACAATGTAATTCCAACATTTTTCTTGTAATTTTATCGAGTTTAAATGACAAAAAATCTTTTAATTAAAGATATAAGAATCATCTAATATATAAACATATCATTTTTATAATCCCTTAGTTTTTCTCTAACGCAGTAAGGAAACATTTAAAAACTAATTGTATGCAAAAATTACATACATTTTTCAATATAATACCTGTAAAAAAATCGATTTTGTATCATAGGAAATATGTGTATACCTAAAAAAACGAAAAATTTTCGATATTCTTACATCGGATTTTTGTAGACTGAGTAATTTTTCTATAATGCAGTTAATATACAAATATCATTTTATTGCTGAATAATGTTCAATGTAATTCCAACATTTTTTTTGTAATTTTATCGAGTTTAAATGACAAAAAATCTTTTAATTAAAGATATAAGAATCATCTAATATATAAACTTATCATTTTTATAATCCCTTAGTTTTTCTCTAACGCTGTAAAGAAACATTTAAAAACTAATTGTATGCGAGAATTACATACATTTTTCAATATAATACCTGTAAAAAAATCGATTTTGTATCATAGGAAATATGTGTATACCTAAAAAAAAGAAAAATTTTCGATATTCTTACATCGGATTTTTGTAGACTGAGTAATTTTTCTATAATGCAATTAATATACAAATATCATTTTATTGCTGAATAATGTACAATGTAATTCCAACATTTTTTTTGTAATTTTATCGAGTTTAAAAGAAGAAAAATCTTTTAATTAAAGATATAAGAATCATCTAATATATAAACATATCATTTTTGTAGTCCTTTAGTTTTTCTCTAGCGCAGTAAAGAAACATTTAAAAACTAATTGTATGCGAGAATTACATACATTTTTCAATATAATACCTGTAAATAAATCGATTTTGTATCATAGGAAATATGTGTATGCCTAAAAAAACGAAAAATTTTCGATATTCTTACATAGGATTTTTGTAGACTGAGTAATTTTTCTATAATGCAGTTAATATACAAATATCATTTGTTGCTAAATAATGTACAATGTAATTCCCACATTTTTCTTGTAATTTTATCGAGTTTAAATAACAAAAAATCTTTTAATTAAAGATATAAGAATCATCTAATATATAAACATATCATTTTTTTAATCCCTTAGTTTTTCTCTAACGCAGTGAAGAAACATACTAATGTTATCAGTATGCGAAAATTAAATACATTTTTCCATATAATACCTGTAAAAAAATCGATTTTGTATCATAGGAAATATGTGTATACCTAAAAAAACGAAAAATTTTCGATATTCTTACATCGGATTTTTGTAGACTGAGTAATTTTTCTATAATGCAGTTAATATACAAATATCATTAGATTGCTGAATAATGTACAATGTAATTCCAACATTTTTTTTGTAATTTTATCGAGTTTAAATGAAGAAAATTCTTTTAATTAGAGATATAAAAATCATCTAATATATAAACATATCATTTTTGTAATCCTTTAGTTTTTCTCTAACGCAGTAAAGAAACATTTAAAAACTAATTGTATGCGAGAATTACATACATTTTTCAATATAATACCTGTAAAAAAATCGATTTTGTATCATAGGAAATATGTGTATACCTAAAAAAACGAAAAATTTTCGATATTCTTACATAGGATTTTTGTAGACTGAGTAATTTTTCTATAATGCAGTTAATATACAAATATCATTTTATTGCTGAATAATGTACAATGTAATTCCAACATTTTTTTTGTAATTTTATCGAGTTTAAAAGAAGAAAAATCTTTTAATTAAAGATATAAGAATCATCTAATATATAAACATATCATTTTTGTAGTCCTTTAGTTTTTCTCTAGCGCAGTAAAGAAACATTTAAAAACTAATTGTATGCGAGAATTACATACATTTTTCAATATAATACCTGTAAAAAAATCGATTTTGTATCATAGGAAATATGTGTATGCCTAAAAAAACGAAAAATTTTCGATATTCTTACATAGGATTTTTGTAGACTGAGTAATTTTTCTATAATGCAGTTAATATACAAATATCATTTGATTGCTGAATACTGTACAATGTAATTCCAACATTTTTCTTGTAATTTTATCGAGTTTAAATGACAAAAAATCTTTTAATTAAAGATATAAGAATCATCTAATATATAAACATATCATTTTTATAATCCCTTAGTTTTTCTCTAACGCAGTAAGGAAACATTTAAAAACTAATTGTATGCAAAAATTACATACATTTTTCAATATAATACCTGTAAAAAAATCGATTTTGTATCATAGGAAATATGTGTATACCTAAAAAAACGAAAAATTTTCGATATTCTTACATCGGATTTTTGTAGACTGAGTAATTTTTCTATAATGCAGTTAATATACAAATATCATTTTATTGCTGAATAATGTTCAATGTAATTCCAACATTTTTTTTGTAATTTTATCGAGTTTAAATGACAAAAAATCTTTTAATTAAAGATATAAGAATCATCTAATATATAAACATATCATTTTTGTAATCTTTTAGTTTATCTCTAACGCAGTAAAGAAACATTTAAACGCTAATTGTATGCGAAAATTACATACATTTTTCAATATAATACCTGTAAAAATATCGATTTTGTTTCATAGGAAATATGTGTACACCTAAAAAAACGAAAAATTTTCGATATTCTTACATAGTATTTTTGTAGACTGAGTAATTTTTCTATAATACAGTTAATATACAAATATCATTAGATTGCTGAATAATGTACAATGTAATTCCAACATTTTTTTTGTAATTTTTTCGAGTTTAAATGAAGAAAAATCTTTTAATTAGAGATATAAGAATCATCTAATATATAAACATATCATTTTTGTAATCCTTTAGTTTTTCTCTAACGCAGTAAAGAAACATTTAAAAACTAATTGTATGCGAGAATTACATACATTTTTCAATATAATACCTGTAAAAAAATCGATTTTGTATCATAGGAAATATGTGTATACCTAAAAAAACGAAAAATTTTCGATATTCTTACATAGGATTTTTGTAGACTGAGTAATTTTTCTATAATGCAGTTAATATACAAATATCATTTGATTGCTAAATAATGTACAATGTAATTCCCACATTTTTCTTGTAATTTTATCGTGTTTAAATGAAGAAAAATCTTTTAATAAAAGATATAAGAATCATCTAATAAATAAACATATCATTTTTTTAATCCCTTTGTATTTCTCTAACGCAGTAAAGAATAATTTAAACGCTAATTGTATGCAAAAATTACATACATTTTTCAATATAATACCTGTAAAAAAATCGATTTTGTATCATAGGAAATATGTGTATACCTAAAAAAACGAAAAATTTTCGATATTCTTACATCGGATTTTTGTAGACTGAGTAATTTTTCTATAATGCAGTTAATATACAAATATCATTTTATTGCTGAATAATGTTTAATGTAATTCCAACATTTTTTTTGTAATTTTATCGAGTTTAAATGACAAAAAATCTTTTAATTAAAGATATAAGAATCATCTAATATATAAACTTATCATTTTTGTAATCCTTTAGTTTTTCTCTAACGCAGTAAAGAAACATTTAAAAACTAATTGTATGCGAGAATTACATACATTTTTCAATTTAATACCTGTAAAAAAATCGATTTTGTATCATAGGAAATATGTGTATACCTAAAAAAACGAAAAATTTTCGATATTCTTACATAGGATTTTTGTAGACTGAGTAATTTTTCTATAATGCAGTTAATATACAAATATCATTTTATTGCTGAATAATGTACAATGTAATTCCAACATTTTTTTTGTAATTTTATCGAGTTTAAAAGAAGAAAAATCTTTTAATTAAAGATATAAGAATCATCTAATATATAAACATATCATTTTTGTAGTCCTTTAGTTTTTCTCTAGCGCAGTAAAGAAACATTTAAAAACTAATTGTATGCGAGAATTACATACATTTTTCAATATAATACCTGTAAAAAAATCGATTTTGTATCATAGGAAATATGTGTATGCCTAAAAAAACGAAAAATTTTCGATATTCTTACATAGGATTTTTGTAGACTGAATAATTTTTCTATAATGCAGTTAATATACAAATATCATTTGATTGCTGAATACTGTACAATGTAATTCCAACATTTTTCTTGTAATTTTATCGAGTTTAAATGACAAAAAATCTTTTAATTAAAGATATAAGAATCATCTAATATATAAACATATCATTTTTATAATCCCTTAGTTTTTCTCTAACGCAGTAAGGAAACATTTAAAAACTAATTGTATGCAAAAATTACATACATTTTTCAATATAATACCTGTAAAAAAATCGATTTTGTATCATAGGAAATATGTGTATACCTAAAAAAACGAAAAATTTTCGATATTCTTACATCGGATTTTTGTAGACTGAGTAATTTTTCTATAATGCAGTTAATATACAAATATCATTTTATTGCTGAATAATGTTCAATGTAATTCCAACATTTTTTTTGTAATTTTATCGAGTTTAAATGACAAAAAATCTTTTAATTAAAGATATAAGAATCATCTAATATATAAACTTATCATTTTTATAATCCCTTAGTTTTTCTCTAACGCTGTAAAGAAACATTTAAAAACTAATTGTATGCGAGAATTACATACATTTTTCAATATAATACCTGTAAAAAAATCGATTTTGTATCATAGGAAATATGTGTATACCTAAAAAAACGAAAAATTTTCGATATTCTTACATCGGATTTTTGTAGACTGAGTAATTTTTCTATAATGCAGTTAATATACAAATATCATTTTATTGCTGAATAATGTACAATGTAATTCCAACATTTTTTTTGTAATTTTATCGAGTTTAAAAGAAGAAAAATCTTTTAATTAAAGATATAAGAATCATCTAATATATAAACATATCATTTTTGTAGTCCTTTAGTTTTTCTCTAGCGCAGTAAAGAAACATTTAAAAACTAATTGTATGCGAGAATTACATACATTTTTCAATATAATACCTGTAAATAAATCGATTTTGTATCATAGGAAATATGTGTATGCCTAAAAAAACGAAAAATTTTCGATATTCTTACATAGGATTTTTGTAGACTGAGTAATTTTTCTATAATGCAGTTAATATACAAATATCATTTGATTGCTAAATAATGTACAATGTAATTCCCACATATTTCTTGTAATTTTATCGAGTTTAAATGACAAAAAATCTTTTAATTAAAGATATAAGAATCATCTAATATATAAACATATCATTTTTTTAATCCCTTAGTTTTTCTCTAACGCAGTGAAGAAACATACTAATGTTATCAGTATGCGAAAATTACATACATTTTTCAATATAATACCTGTAAAAAAATCGATTTTGTATCATAGGAAATATGTGTATACCTAAAAAAACGAAAAATTTTCGATATTCTTACATCGGATTTTTGTAGACTGAGTAATTTTTCTATAATGCAGTTAATATACAAATATCATTTTATTGCTGAATAATGTTCAATGTAATTCCAACATTTTTTTTGTAATTTTATCGAGTTTAAATGACAAAAAATCTTTTAATTAAAGATATAAGAATCATCTAATATATAAACTTATCATTTTTATAATCCCTTAGTTTTTCTCTAACGCTGTAAAGAAACATTTAAAAACTAATTGTATGCGAGAATTACATACATTTTTCAATATAATACCTGTAAAAAAATCGATTTTGTATCATAGGAAATATGTGTATACCTAAAAAAACGAAAAATTTTCGATATTCTTACATCGGATTTTTGTAGACTGAGTAATTTTTCTATAATGCAGTTAATATACAAATATCATTTTATTGCTGAATAATGTACAATGTAATTCCAACATTTTTTTTGTAATTTTATCGAGTTTAAAAGAAGAAAAATCTTTTAATTAAAGATATAAGAATCATCTAATATATAAACATATCATTTTTGTAGTCCTTTAGTTTTTCTCTAGCGCAGTAAAGAAACATTTAAAAACTAATTGTATGCGAGAATTACATACATTTTTCAATATAATACCTGTAAATAAATCGATTTTGTATCATAGGAAATATGTGTATGCCTAAAAAAACGAAAAATTTTCGATATTCTTACATAGGATTTTTGTAGACTGAGTAATTTTTCTATAATGCAGTTAATATACAAATATCATTTGATTGCTAAATAATGTACAATGTAATTCCCACATTTTTCTTGTAATTTTATCGAGTTTAAATGACAAAAAATCTTTTAATTAAAGATATAAGAATCATCTAATATATAAACATATCATTTTTTTAATCCCTTAGTTTTTCTCTAACGCAGTGAAGAAACATACTAATGTTATCAGTATGCGAAAATTACATACATTTTTCCATATAATACCTGTAAAAAAATCGATTTTGTATCATAGGAAATATGTGTATACCTAAAAAAACGAAAAATTTTCGATATTCTTACATAGGATTTTTGTAGACTGAGTAATTTTTCTATAATGCAGTTAATATACAAATATCATTAGATTGCTGAATAATGTACAATGTAATTCCAACATTTTTTTTGTAATTTTATCGAGTTTAAATGAAGAAAATTCTTTTAATTAGAGATATAAAAATCATCTAATATATAAACATATCATTTTTGTAATCCTTTAGTTTTTCTCTAACGCAGTAAAGAAACATTTAAAAACTAATTGTATGCGAGAATTACATACATTTTTCAATATAATACCTGTAAAAAAATCGATTTTGTATCATAGGAAATATGTGTATACCTAAAAAAACGAAAAATTTTCGATATTCTTACATCGGATTTTTGTAGACTGAGTAATTTTTCTATAATGCAGTTAATATACAAATATCATTTTATTGCTGAATAATGTTCAATTTTAATTCCAACATTTTTTTTGTAATTTTATCGTGTTTAAAAGAAGAAAAATCTTTTAATTAAAGATATAAGAATCATCTAATAAATAAACATATCATTTTTTTAATCCCTTTGTATTTCTCTAACGCAGTAAAGAATAATTTAAACGCTAATTGTATGCAAAAATTACATACATTTTTCAATATAATACCTGTAAAAAAATCGATTTTGTATCATAGGAAATATGTGTATACCTAAAAAAACGAAAAATTTTCGATATTCTTACATCGGATTTTTGTAGACTGAGTAATTTTTCTATAATGCAGTTAATATACAAATATCATTTTATTGCTGAATAATGTTCAATGTAATTCCAACATTTTTTTTGTAATTTTATCGAGTTTAAATGACAAAAAATCTTTTAATTAAAGATATAAGAATCATCTAATATATAAACTTATCATTTTTGTAATCCTTTAGTTTTTCTCTAACGCAGTAAAGAAACATTTAAAAACTAATTGTATGCGAGAATTACATACATTTTTCAATTTAATACCTGTAAAAAAATCGATTTTGTATCATAGGAAATATGTGTATACCTAAAAAAACGAAAAATTTTCGATATTCTTACATAGGATTTTTGTAGACTGAGTAATTTTTCTATAATGCAGTTAATATACAAATATCATTTTATTGCTGAATAATGTACAATGTAATTCCAACATTTTTTTTGTAATTTTATCGAGTTTAAAAGAAGAAAAATCTTTTAATTAAAGATATAAGAATCATCTAATATATAAACATATCATTTTTGTAGTCCTTTAGTTTTTCTCTAGCGCAGTAAAGAAACATTTAAAAACTAATTGTATGCGAGAATTACATACATTTTTCAATATAATACCTGTAAAAAAATCGATTTTGTATCATAGGAAATATGTGTATACCTAAAAAAACGAAAAATTTTCGATATTCTTACATCGGATTTTTGTAGACTGAGTAATTTTTCTATAATGCAGTTAATATACAAATATCATTTTATTGCTGAATAATGTTCAATGTAATTCCAACATTTTTTTTGTAATTTTATCGAGTTTAAATGACAAAAAATCTTTTAATTAAAGATATAAGAATCATCTAATATATAAACTTATCATTTTTATAATCCCTTAGTTTTTCTCTAACGCTGTAAAGAAACATTTAAAAACTAATTGTATGCGAGAATTACATACATTTTTCAATATAATACCTGTAAAAAAATCGATTTTGTATCATAGGAAATATGTGTATACCTAAAAAAACGAATAATTTTCGATATTCTTACATCGGATTTTTGTAGACTGAGTAATTTTTCTATAATGCAGTTAATATACAAATATCATTTTATTGCTGAATAATGTACAATGTAATTCCAACATTTTTTTTGTAATTTTATCGAGTTTAAAAGAAGAAAAATCTTTTAATTAAAGATATAAGAATCATCTAATATATAAACATATCATTTTTGTAGTCCTTTAGTTTTTCTCTAGCGCAGTAAAGAAACATTTAAAAACTAATTGTATGCGAGAATTACATACATTTTTCAATATAATACCTGTAAATAAATCGATTTTGTATCATAGGAAATATGTGTATGCCTAAAAAAACGAAAAATTTTCGATATTCTTACATAGGATTTTTGTAGACTGAGTAATTTTTCTATAATGCAGTTAATATACAAATATCATTTGATTGCTAAATAATGTACAATGTAATTCCCACATTTTTCTTGTAATTTTATCGAGTTTAAATGACAAAAAATCTTTTAATTAAAGATATAAGAATCATCTAATATATAAACATATCATTTTTTTAATCCCTTAGTTTTTCTCTAACGCAGTGAAGAAACATACTAATGTTATCAGTATGCGAAAATTACATACATTTTTCCATATAATACCTGTAAAAAAATCGATTTTGTATCATGGGAAATATATGTATACCTAAAAAAACGAAAAATTTTCGATATTCTTACATAGGATTTTTGTAGACTGAGTAATTTTTCTATAATGCAGTTAATATACAAATATCATTAGATTGCTGAATAATGTACAATGTAATTCCAACATTTTTTTTGTAATTTTATCGAGTTTAAATGAAGAAAATTCTTTTAATTAGAGATATAAAAATCATCTAATATATAAACATATCATTTTTGTAATCCTTTAGTTTTTCTCTAACGCAGTAAAGAAACATTTAAAAACTAATTGTATGCGAGAATTACATACATTTTTCAATATAATACCTGTAAAAAAATCGATTTTGTATCATAGGAAATATGTGTATACCTAAAAAAACGAAAAATTTTCGATATTCTTACATAGGATTTTTGTAGACTGAGTAATTTTTCTATAATGCAGTTAATATACAAATATCATTAGATTGCTGAATAATGTACAATGTAATTCCAACATTTTTCTTGTAATTTTATCGTGTTTAAATGACAAAAAATCTTTTAATTAAAGATATAAGAATCATCTAATATATAAACATATCATTTTTTTAATCCCTTAGTTTTTCTCTAACGCAGTGAAGAAACATACTAATGTTATCAGTATGCGAAAATTACATACATTTTTCCATATAATACCTGTAAAAAAATCGATTTTGTATCATAGGAAATATGTGTATACCTAAAAATACGAAAAATTTTCGATATTCTTACATAGGATTTTTGTAGTCTGAGTAATTTTTCTATAATGCAGTTAATATACAAATATCATTTTATTGCTGAATAATGTTCAATGTAATTCCAAAATTTTTTTTGTAATTTTATCGAGTTTAAATGAAGAAAAATCTTTTAATTAGAGATATAAAAATCATCTAATATATAAACATATCATTTTTGTAATCCTTTAGTTTTTCTCTAACGCAGTAAAGAAACATTTAAAAACTAATTGTATGCGAGAATTACATACATTTTTCAATATAATACCTGAAAAAAAATCGATTTTGTATCATAGGAAATATGTGTATACCTAAAAAAACGAAAAATTTTCGATATTCTTACATAGGATTTTTGTAAACTGAGTAAATTTTCTATAATGCAGTTAATATACAAATATCATTTAATTGCTGAATAATGTACAATGTAATTCCAACATTTTTGTTGTAATTTTATCGAGTTTAAATGACAAAAAATCTTTTAATTAAAGATATAAGAATCATCTATTATATAAACATATCATTTTTATAATCCCTTAGTTTTTCTCTAACGCAGTAAGGAAACATTTAAACGCTAATTGTATGCGTAAATTACATACATTTTTCAATATAATACCTGTAAAAAAATCGATTTTGTATTGTTACGTCTCGATAAGAGATTTCACGAGTGGCCGCTGTCACCAGTTCTTACTTGAAGAGTAAGAACGAATTTAGAGATTTCTCAACCGGTCACGACTTTACAGTCGTTTACTCGGATAAGAGAAAGAAAGTCAATGCCTGTTTTGGGTCAGCCTGCTTACCCAGTACTTTACCCGGGATAGGCTTTACTCGCGGATACCGGAGCGTCGGACGTCAATATGTCAAGAAAACTCAACCCTGGATGTTAACCAAATCTTCAATTCTTACCTGGTTTCCGGTGCTGGCCAATGAGAGATACAATCCTAATATGTTGACCGAAATTGGCGTTTGTTGGAAGGGTGCAGTTTTTAAATCACAATCACAATGTAGAATAACAATATAGTATATTTTAAAATTTAAATTTAGATTTAAATTGTTACACAATAAACACCTTGTGGCACACACACACAATTACTTTTGAACAATGTTAACGAAATATTAATTTGGTAATAAATAAAGGACTTAGGCTTGCAAAGATTTATGATAGCAATAATAACTAAGAATAAAATGTTCAAAGTAAATGACTAAGTTCTATTAAACAAGAGAGAGAGAACTTAGTAACAAAATTTAAATAAACTGATTGTAAATCAACCTAAGTTATAATACCAAGTTAATATTCATAAATCGTTTATAATCGAATAAGATCACACACAATATTTAGCAAACACACGTTTTAGATATACGCAGTAGTAGGTTAATATAATAATACTTAAAATCAAAACTAAACGAACGTTAGACAAATTTAAGAAACGTACTCAATAATTATATAAGGTGGACTTTATAAGTACACTTGGAGTACTAGAACAAAACTTAAGACAAATTTTTGACAAGTACCAAATGATTATATGAGATGGACTTATAAATGGACTTAGAAAATTATTACAAAACTTGACTATTTTAGACAAAGTTAGACACGTACTCGATGATATTTTAAGGTGGACTGACTTCATGGATGAACGCAGCATCGCAAGAAGCGTCCGTATAGGAAGAGTGGGAGTACCTCCCACTTACGCAAAAATGCTTCCCCCACTACTGACTTCCACACCGTGAGACCCAAGTCAAGGAGAAGAATTCGCTGACAAAAATATTAGTTACTATCAAGCGCGAATTCTTCGAAGAGAAGTAGGTATTACTTACATTGGAATTTTATCAAGCGCGAATTCTTCGAAGAGAAATAAGTATTACTTACATTGAAATTTTATCAAGCGCGAACTTTCCAAAGAAAGATAAGTGTCAGTTACATTGGAATGTTATCAAGCGCGAGCTCCTGGGACTGCGCCGTCAGCAAAAATGCACGTGCAGACAGAATATGAGTAACGAATATAACATAATAAAGTATGAATATTTTATACACATTGAAATAATAATTTAAAAGCAACCATTCCAATATAACGTCGACCGATAAGTCAGTACTGGAAGAACGTAATGTCGGTATTACCGACATTTACTTATCGACTAAACTAGTTACCGACCGAAACTGTCGGTAATGCAGATTCCCCTATGAACGACAATAGATTCCCAATACTCTATCTTATCCATTCTACAAAATACAATTTATCGATGGTCGTTCATAGGAAATACAGAATTATCTTTACAAAGAATAATAACAATAAGGAAAAGAAAAGTATAATTACCAAATATTTAAGTATATATAGCGTGAAAATAAGGTACATTAGCGCGAACGAAAATTATCTATTATGATTGATCTAATAACTAATGTACATACGAAGTATCGAATTTATATACTAAATCAAACAGTAGGAGATATATGTATATGTAGAAAAAGAAAAATTTATCTCGCAGGGTTTACATAGTACTTATAGAACTATTTTCACGCAAAATTACACGAACTAAAGTTTAACAAATTACTTTTACACAAAAATCAAACAGACTAATAATATTCAAATACGACAGAGTTTTCCAAATTTAGAACTTTTGGGTGTTGTGCACGAAATTCGAATTAAGACGTCACTGGACGTGACAGAAGGAATCATTCCAATATAACGTCGACCGATAAGTCAGTACTGGAAGAACGTAATGTCGGTATTACCGACATTTACTTATCGACTAAACTAGTTACCGACCAACACTGTCAGTAATGCAGATTCCTCTATGAACGACAATGGATTCTCAATACTCTATTTTATCCATTCTACAAAATACAATTTATCGATGGTCGTTCATAAGAAATACAGAATTATCTTTACAAAGAATGGTAATAATAAGGAAAAGAAAAGTATAATTACCAAATATTTAAGTATATAGCGTGAAAACAAGGTACATTAGCGCGAACGAAAATTATCTATTATGATTGATCTAATAACTAATGTACATACGAAGTATCGAATTTATATACTAGAATAAACAGTAGGAGATATATGTATATATATATGTAAAGAAAAAGAAAAATTTATCTCGCAAGGTTTACATAGTACTTATAGAACTATTTTCACGCAAAATTATACGAACTAAAGTTTAACAAATTACTTTTACGCAAAAATTAAACAGACTAATAATATTCAAATACGACAGAGTTTACCAAATTTGAAACCTTTGGGTGTAGTGCACGAAATTCGAATTTAGACGTCACCGGACGTGACACATGATATTTTCTCAGCGTTTCTTAATATTCAATTAGAATAGGTATTTATATTGTATAAAACAAACGCTGTTTATAATCAAATGATGTAATAATCCAGGAGTTTTGTCAAAATAGCAAAATTTTTTTCGCTCGAGTTGCTTACTATTTTTTAACGGCACTACGTGTTTTCTCATTATTTTAGATGGATCTATAGGTTTGTAAGAATGCCGTACAAAATTATTTGATAAAAAGCACACAGTAATTTTGTGCCTTAATTCACACATGCACACAGTTGGACAGCCCACAAGTCACGGTTTAAAGCTCAAAATTATTATTTTATGGCCCCCTATCGTCCATTACAAGTTTCCGGTGGGATCATATGACTTATTGATTTTTTTTATTTTTAATATTTTATTAGTTTCCTATAAATATGAACTAATAGATTTGTACAACATTGATTTTTTGTAGAAAACTGGCTTAAATACAAATTATCACGTCCGGTGACGTCTAAATTCGAATTTCGTGTACAACACCCAAAAGTTCTAAATTTAGTAAACTCTGTCGTATTTGAATATTATTAGTCTGTTTACCTTTTGCGTAAAAATAATTTGTTAAACTTTAGTTCGTATAATTTTGCGTGAAAATAGTTCTATAAGTACTATGTAGACCTTGCGAGATAAATTTTTCTTTTTCCATATATACATATATCTCCTACTGTTGTTCTAGTATATAAATTCGATACTTTTTATGTACATTAGTTATTAGATCAATCATAATAGATAATCTTCGCTCGCGCTAATGTACCTTGTTTTCACGCTATATACTTAAATATTTGGTAATTATACTTTTCTTTTCCTTATTGTTACTATTCTTTGTAAAGATAATTCTGTATTTCTTATGAACGACCATCGATAAATTGTATTTTGTAGAATGGATAAAATAGAGTATTAAGAATCCATTGTCGTTCATAGAGGAATCTGCATTACCGACAGTGTCGGTCGGTAACTAGTTTAGTCGATATGTAAATGTCGGTAATACCGACATTGCGTTCTTCCAGTACTGACTTATCGGTCGACGTAATATTGGAATGGTTGCTTTTAAATTATTATTTCAATGTGCATAAAATATTTATACTTTATTATATTATATTCGTTACTCATATTCTGTCTGCACGTGCATTTTTGCTGACGGCGCAGTCCCAGGAGCTCGAGCTTGGTAACATTCCAATGTAACTGACACTTATCTTTCTTCGGAGAATTAGCGCTTGATAAAATTCCAATGTAAGTAATACTTATTTCTCTTCGAAGAATTCGCGCTTGATAAAATTCCAATGTAAGTAATACCTATTTCTCTTCGAAGAATTCGCGCTTGATAGTAACTAATATTTTTGTCAGCGAATTCTTCTCCTTGACTTGGGTCTCACGGTGTCGAAGTCAGTAGTGGGGGAAGCAGTTTTGCGTAAGTGGGAGGTACTCCCACTCTTCCGAAACGGACGCTTCTTGCGATGCTGCGTTCATCCATGAAGTCAGTCCACCTTAAATTATCATCGAGTACGTGTCTAAACTTGTCTAAGATTTTTCTAAGATTCTCTAGTTTAGTCCACCTTAAATTATCATCGAGTACGTGTCTAAACTTGTCTAAGATTTTTCTAAGATTCTCTAGTTTAGTCCACCATTTACAGTAACTGAGTACGTGTCTAAGATTTTTCTAATAGTTGACTAGTTTTGTAATAATTTTCTAAGTCCATTTATAGTCCATCTTATATAATCATTTGGTACTTGTCAAATATTTGTCTTAAGTTTTGTTCTAGTACTCCAAGTGTACTTATAAAGTCCACCTTATATAATTATTGAGTACGTTTCTTAAATTTGTCTAATGTTCGTTTAGTTTTGATTTTTAGTATTATCATATTAACCTACTACTGCGTATATCTTAATCGTGTGTTTGTTAAATATTGTGCGTGATCTGATTCGATTGTCGACGATTTATAAATATTAACTTGGTATTATAACTTAGGTTGATTTACAATCAGTTTATTTAAATTTTGTTACTAAGTTCTCTCTCTCTTGTTTAATAGAACTTAGTCATTTACTTTGAACATTTTATTCTTAGTTATTATTGCTATCATAAATCTTTGCAAGCCTAAGTCCTTTATTTATTACCAAATTAATATTTCGTTAACATTGTTCAAAAGTAATTGTGTGTGTGTGCAACAGGGTGTTTACTGTGTAACAATTTAAATCTAAATTTAAATTTTAAAATATACTATATTGTTATTCTACATTGTGATTGTGATTTAACAACTGCACCCTTCCTTCAAACGCCAATTTCAGTCGGTATATTTGGATTGCATCTCCCATTGGCCAGCACCGGAAACCAGGTAAGAATTAAAGATTTGGTTAACATCCAGGGTTGAGTTTTCTTTGACATATTGACGTCCGACGCTCCGGTATCCGCGAGTAAAGCCTATCCCGGGTAAAGTACTGGATAAGCAGGCTGACCCAAAAACAGGCAGTGACTTTCTTTCTCTTATCCGAGTAAACGACTGCAAAGTCGTGACCGGTTGAGAAATCTCTAAATTCGTTCTTACTCTTCAAGTAAGAACTGGTGACAGCAGCCGCTCGTGAAATCTCTTCTTGAGACGTAACAAAATAAACTGTTAAAATGCCGTACAAAAAAAAGTCGTTTTAAATATCACCCAAAACTACATTTTTTCACTTACATTTTTTTGATGTTTTTTTCTGTTTACAGACACTTGGACCGAAAAAAATTTACGGCATGTCGAAAAATGTTATTTATGCATACAATTCTTTCAAAGTAAATTAATTTTATGTAGTTTTACATCATCCTCTAGTCAAGTAGAAAAAGGATTATGTTTCTACCTTGTTGCATGATATTTTCTCAGCGTTTCTTAATATTCAATTAGAATAGATATTTAAATTGTATAAAACAAACGCTGTTAATAATCAAATGATGTAATAGACCGGGAGTTTTGTTAAAAAAGCAAAACTTTTTTCCGACCTTGTTGCTTACTATTTTTTAACGGCACTACGTGTTTTTTCATTATTTTAGATGGATCTATAGGTTTGTAAGAATGCCGTAAAAAATTATTTGATAAAAAGCACACAGTAATTTTGTGCTTTTAATTCACACATGCACACAGTTGGACAGCTTACAAGTCACGGTTTAAAGCTCAAAATTATTATTTTATGATCCTATATCGTCCATTACAAGTTTCCGGTGGGATCATATGACTTATCGATTTTTTTTATTTTTTATATTTTATTAGTTGCTTATAAATTTAGAATAATAGATTTGTACGGCATTGATTTTCTGTAGACAACTGCATTAAATACAAATAAACTGTTAAAATGCCGTACAAAAAAATGTCGTTCTAAATATCACCCAAAACTACATTTTTTCACTTAGATTTTTTTGATGTTTTTTTCTGTTTACAGACACTTGGACCGAAAAAAATTACGGCATGTCGAAAAATGTTATCTATGCATACAATTCTTTCAAAGTAAATTAATTTCAAGTTGCTTTACATCATCCCTTGTCAAATGGAAGAAGGAGGATATTTCTACCTTGTTGCATGATTTTTTTTCAGCGTTGCGTAATAATCAATTAGAATAGATATTAAAATTGTATAAAAAAAACGCTGTTAATAATCAAATGATGTAATAGACCGGGAGTTTTGTCAAAAAAGCAAAACTTTTTTCCGATCTTGCTGCTTACTATTTTTTAACGGCACTACGTGTTTTCTCATTTTTTAGATGGATCTATATTTTTGTAAGAATGCCGTAAAAAATTGTTTGATAAAAAGCACACAGTAATTTTGTGCTTTTAATTCACACATGCACACAGTTGGACAGCTTACAAGTCACGGTTTAAAGCTCAAAATTATTATTTTATTATCCTCTATCGTCCATTACAAGTTTCCGGTGGGAACATATGACTTATCGACTTATTTTATTTTTTATATTTTATTAGTTTCTTATAAATTAGGACTAATAGATTTGTACGGAATTGATTTTTTGCAGACAAGTGCATTAAATACAAATAAACTGTTAAAATGCCGTACAAAAAAATGTCGTTCTAAATATCACCAAAAACTACATTTTTTCACTTAGATTTTTTTGATGTTTTTTTCCGCCTACAGACACTTGGACCGAAAAAAATTTACGGCATGTAGAAATATGTTATATATGCATACAATACTTTCAAAGTAAGTTAATATTATGTAGTTTTACATAATCCTCTAGTCAAGTAGAAAAATGAGGATGTTTCTACCTTGTTGCATGATATTTTCTCAGCGTTTCTTAATATTCAATTAGAATAGATATTTAAATTGTATAAAACAAACGCTGTTAATAATCAAATGATGTAATAGACCGGGAGTTTTGTTAAAAAAGCAAAACTTTTTTCCGACCTTGTTGCTTACTATTTTTTAACGGCACTACGTGTTTTTTCATTATTTTAGATGGATCTATAGGTTTGTAAGAATGCCGTAAAAAATTATTTGATAAAAAGCACACAGTAATTTTGTGCTTTTAATTCACACATGCACACAGTTGGACAGCTTACAAGTCACGGTTTAAAGCTCAAAATTATTATTTTATGATCCTATATCGTCCATTACAAGTTTCCGGTGGGATCATATGACTTATCGATTTTTTTTATTTTTTATATTTTATTAGTTGCTTATAAATTTAGAATAATAGATTTGTACGGCATTGATTTTCTGTAGACAACTGCATTAAATACAAATAAACTGTTAAAATGCCGTACAAAAAAATGTCGTTCTAAATATCACCCAAAACTACATTTTTTCACTTAGATTTTTTTGATGTTTTTTTCTGTTTACAGACACTTGGACCGAAAAAAATTTACGGCATGTCGAAAAATGTTATCTATGCATACAATTCTTTCAAAGTAAATTAATTTCAAGTTGCTTTACATCATCCCTTGTCAAATGGAAGAAGGAGGATATTTCTACCTTGTTGCATGATTTTTTTTTCAGCGTTGCGTAATAATCAATTAGAATAGATATTAAAATTGTATGAAACAAACGCTGTTAATAATTAAATGATGTAATAGACCTGCAGTTTTGTCAGAAAATCAAAACTTTTTTCCGACTTTGTTGCTTATTATTTTTTAACGGCACTACGTGTTTTCTCATTATTTTGGATGGATCTATAGGTTTGTAAGAATGCCGTACAAAATAATTTGATAAAAAGAACACAGTATTTTTGTGCTTTTAACTCACACATGCACACAGTTGGACAGCTTACAAGTCACGGTTTAAAGCTCAAAAATATTATTTTATGATCCTCTATAGTCCATTAAAAGTTTCCGGTGGGATCATATGACTTATCGATTTTTTTTATTTTTTATATTTTATTAGATTCTTTGAAATTTTGACTTATAGATTTGTACGGCATTGATTTTTCGTAGACAACTGCATTAATTACAAATAAACTGTTCAAATGCCGTACAAAAAAATGTCTTTCTAAATATCACCCAAAACTACATTTTTTCACTTAGATTTTTTTGCTGTTTTTTTCCGCCTACAAACACTTGGACAGAAAAAAATTTACGGCATGTAGAAAAATGTTATCTATGCATACAATACTTTCAAAGTAAATTAATATTATGTAGTTTTATATAATTTTCTAGTCAAGTAGAAAAAGCAGGATGTTTCTACCTTGTTGCATGATATTTTCTCAGCTTTTCTTAATATTCAATTAGAATAGGTATTCAGATTGTATAAAACAATCGCTGTTAATAATCAAATGATGTAATAGACCGGGAGTTTTGTTAAAAAAGCAAAACATTTTTAAGACCTTGTTGCTTACTATTTTTTAACGGCACTACGTGTTTTCTCATTATTTTAGATGGATCTATAGGTTTGTAAGAATGCCGTAAAAAATTATTTGATAAAAAGAACACAGAAATTTTGTCCTTTTAATTCACACATGCACACAGTTGGATAGCTTACAAGTCACGGTTTAAAGCTCAAAAATATTATTTTATGATCCTCTATAGTCCATTAAAAGTTTCCGGTGGAATCATATGACTTATCGATATTTTTATTTTTAATATTTTATTAGTTTCCTATAAATATGAACTAATAGATTTCTACGGCATTGATTTTTTGTAGAAAACTGCCTTAAATAAAAATATACTGTTAAAATGGTGTACAAAAAAACTTCGTTCTAAATATCACCCAAAACTACATATATTCACTTAGATTTTTTTGTTTTTTTTTCCGCCTACAGACACTTGGACAGAAAAAAATTTACGGCATGTAGAAATATGTTATATATGCATACAATACTTTCAAAGTAAGTTAATATTATGTAGTTTTACATAATCCTCTAGTCAAGTAGAAAAATGAGGATGTTTCTACCTTGTTGCATGATATTTTCTCAGCGTTTCTTAATATTCAATTAGAATAGATATTTAAATTGTATAAAACAAACGCTGTTAATAATCAAATGATGTAATAGACCGGGAGTTTTGTTAAAAAAGCGAAACTTTTTTCCGACCTTGTTGCTTACTATTTTTTAACGGCACTACGTGTTTTCTCATTATTTTAGATGGATCTATAGATTTGTAAGAATGCCGAAAAAAATTATTTGATAAAAAGAACACAGTAATTTTGTGCTTTTAATTCACACATGCACACAGTTGGATAGCTTACAAGTCACGGTTTAAAGCTCAAAATTATTATTTTATGATCCTATATCGTCCATTTAAAGTTTTCGGTGGGATCATATGAATTATCGATTTTTTTTATTTTTTATATTTTATTAGATTCTTTGAAATTTTGACTTATAGATTTGTACGGCATTGATTTTTCGTAGACAACTGCATTAATTACAAATAAGCTGTTCAAATGCAGTACAAAAAAATGTCTTTCTAAATATCACCCAAAACTACATTTTTTCACTTAGATTTTTTTGTTGTTTTTTTCCGCCTACAAACACTTGGACAGAAAAAAATTTACGGCATGTAGAAAAATGTTATCTATGCATACAATACTTTCAAAGTAAATTAATATTATGTAGTTTTATATAATTTTCTAGTCAAGTAGAAAAAGCAGGATGTTTCTACCTTGTTGCATGATATTTTCTCAGCTTTTCTTAATATTCAATTAGAATAGGTATTCAGATTGTATAAAACAATCGCTGTTAATAATCAAATGATGTAATAGACCGGGAGTTTTGTTAAAAAAGCAAAACATTTTTAAGACCTTGTTGCTTACTATTTTTTAACGGCACTACGTGTTTTCTCATTATTTTAGATGGATCTATAGGTTTGTAAGAATGCCGTAAAAAATTATTTGATAAAAAGAACACAGAAATTTTGTCCTTTTAATTCACACATGCACACAGTTGGATAGCTTACAAGTCACGGTTTAAAGCTCAAAAATATTATTTTATGATCCTCTATAGTCCATTAAAAGTTTCCGGTGGAATCATATGACTTATCGATATTTTTATTTTTAATATTTTATTAGTTTCCTATAAATATGAACTAATAGATTTCTACGGCATTGATTTTTTGTAGAAAACTGCCTTAAATAAAAATATACTGTTAAAATGGTGTACAAAAAAACTTCGTTCTAAATATCACCCAAAACTACATATATTCACTTAGATTTTTTTGTTTTTTTTTTCCGCCTACAGACACTTGGACAGAAAAAAATTTACGGCATGTAGAAATATGTTATATATGCATACAATACTTTCAAAGTAAGTTAATATTATGTAGTTTTACATAATCCTCTAGTCAAGTAGAAAAATGAGGATGTTTCTACCTTGTTGCATGATATTTTCTCAGCGTTTCTTAATATTCAATTAGAATAGATATTTAAATTGTATAAAACAAACGCTGTTAATAATCAAATGATGTAATAGACCGGGAGTTTTGTTAAAAAAGCGAAACTTTTTTCCGACCTTGTTGCTTACTATTTTTTAACGGCACTACGTGTTTTCTCATTATTTTAGATGGATCTATAGATTTGTAAGAATGCCGAAAAAAATTATTTGATAAAAAGAACACAGTAATTTTGTGCTTTTAATTCACACATGCACACAGTTGGATAGCTTACAAGTCACGGTTTAAAGCTCAAAATTATTATTTTATGATCCTATATCGTCCATTTAAAGTTTTCGGTGGGATCATATGAATTATCGATTTTTTTTATTTTTTATATTTTATTAGATTCTTTGAAATTTTGACTTATAGATTTGTACGGCATTGATTTTTCGTAGACAACTGCATTAATTACAAATAAGCTGTTCAAATGCAGTACAAAAAAATGTCTTTCTAAATATCACCCAAAACTACATTTTTTCACTTAGATTTTTTTGTTGTTTTTTTCCGCCTACAAACACTTGGACAGAAAAAAATTTACGGCATGTAGAAAAATGTTATCTATGCATACAATACTTTCAAAGTAAATTAATATTATGTAGTTTTATATAATTTTCTAGTCAAGTAGAAAAAGCAGGATGTTTCTACCTTGTTGCATGATATTTTCTCAGCTTTTCTTAATATTCAATTAGAATAGGTATTCAGATTGTATAAAACAATCGCTGTTAATAATCAAATGATGTAATAGACCGGGAGTTTTGTTAAAAAAGCAAAACATTTTTAAGACCTTGTTGCTTACTATTTTTTAACGGCACTACGTGTTTTCTCATTATTTTAGATGGATCTATAGGTTTGTAAGAATGCCGTAAAAAATTATTTGATAAAAAGAACACAGTAATTTTGTGCTTTTAATTCACACATGCACACAGTTGGATAGCTTACAAGTCACGGTTTAAAGCTCAAAAATATTATTTTATGATCCTCTATAGTCCATTAAAAGTTTCCGGTGGGATCATATGACTTATCGATTTTTTTTATTTTTTATATTTTATTAGATTCTTTGAAATTTTAAATTATAGATTTGTACGGCATTGATTTTTCGTAGACAACTGCATTAATTACAAATAAACTGTTCAAATGCCGTACAAAAAAATGTCTTTCTAAATATCACCCAAAACTACATTTTTTCACTTAGATTTTTTTGCTGTTTTTTTCCGCCTACAAACACTTTGACAGAAAAAAATTTACGGCATGTAGAAAAATGTTATCTATGCATACAATACTTTCAAAATAAATTAATATTATGTAGTTTTATATAATTTTCTAGTCAAGTAGAAAAAGCAGGATGTTTCTACCTTGTTGCATGATATTTTCTCAGCTTTTCTTAATATTCAATTAGAATAGGTATTCAGATTGTATAAAACAATCGCTGTTAATAATCAAATGATGTAATAGACCGGGAGTTTTGTTAAAAAAGCAAAACATTTTTAAGACCTTGTTGCTTACTATTTTTTAACGGCACTACGTGTTTTCTCATTATTTTAGATGGATCTATAGGTTTGTAAGAATGCCGTAAAAAATTATTTGATAAAAAGAACACAGAAATTTTGTGCTTTTAATTCACACATGCACACAGTTGGATAGCTTACAAGTCACGGTTTAAAGCTCAAAAATATTATTTTATGATCCTCTATAGTCCATTAAAAGTTTCCGGTGGGATCATATGACTTATCGATTTTTTTTATTTTTTATATTTTATTAGATTCTTTGAAATTTTGACTAATAGATTTGTACGGCAATGATTTTTTGTAGAAAACTGCCTTAAATAAAAATATACTGTTAAAATGCCGTACAAAAAAATGTCGTTCTAAATATCACCCAAAACTACATATTTTCACTTAGATTTTTTTGTTGTTTTTTTCCGCCTACAGACACTTGGACAGAAAAAAATTTACAGCATGTAGAAAAATGTTATCTATGCATACAATACTTTCAAAGTAAATTAATATTATGTAGTTTTACATAATTTTCTAGTCAAGTAGAAAAAAGAGGATGTTTCTACCTTTTTGCATGATATTTTCTCAGCGTTTCTTAATATTCAATTAGAATAGGTATTTAAATTGTATAAAACAAACGCTGTTAATAATCAAATGATGTAATAGACCGGGAGTTTTGTCAAAAAAGCAAAACTTTTTTCCGACCTTGTTGCTTATTATTTTTTAACGGCACTTCGTGTTTTCTCATTATTTTAGATGGATCTATAGGTTTGCAAGAATGCCGTACAAAATCATTTGAAAAAAGCACACAGTATTTTTGTGCTTTTAATTCACACATGCACACAGTTGGACAGCTTACAAGTCACGATTTAAAGCTTAAAATTATTATTTTATGCCGCTCTATCGTCCATTACAAATTTCCGGTGGGATCATATGACTTATCGATTTTTTTTATTTTTAATATTTTATTAGTTTCCTATAAATATGAACTAATAGATTTCTACGGCATTGATTTTTTGTAGAAAACTGCCTTAAATAAAAATATACTGTTTAAATGCTGTACAAAAAAACTTCGTTCTAAATATCACCCAAAACTACATATATTCACTTAGATTTTTTTGTTTTTTTTTTCCGCCTACAGACACTTGGACAGAAAAAAATTTACGGCATGTAGAAAAATGTTATTTATGCATACAATACTTTCAAAGTAAATTAACATTATGTAGTTTTACATAATCCTCTAGTCAAGTAGAAAAAGGAGGATGTTTCTACCTTGTTGCATGATATTTTCTCAGCGTTTCTTAATATTCAATTAGAATAGGTATTCAGATTGTATAAAACAATCGCTGTTAATAATCAAATGATGTAATAGACCGGGAGTTTTGTTAAAAAAGCAAAACTTTTTTCCGACCTTGTTGCTTACTATTTTTTAACGGCACTACGTGTTTTCTCATTATTTTAGATGGATCTATAGGTTTGTAAGAATGCTGTAAAAAATTATTTTATAAAAAGAACACAGTAATTTTGTGCTTTTAATTCACACATGCACACAGTTGGATAGCTTACAAGTCACGGTTTAAAGCTCAAAATTATTATTTTATGATCCTCTATCGTTCATTAAAAGTTTCCGGTGGGATCATATGACTTATCGATTTTTTTTTTTTTATATTTTATTAGATTCTTTGAAATTTTGACTAATAGATTTGTACGGCATTGATTTTTTGTAGACAACTGCATTAATTACAAATAAACTGTTCAAATGGTGTACAAAAAAATGTCATTCTAAATATCACCCAGAACTACATATTTTCACTTAGATTTTTTTGTTGTTTTTTTCCGCTTACAGACACTTGGCCGGAAAAAAATTTACAGCATGTAGAAAAATGTTATCTATGCATACAATACTTTCAAAGTAAATTAATATTATGTAGTTTTACATCATCCTCTAGTCAAGTAGAAAAAGGAGGATGTTTCTACCTTGTTGCATGAAATTTTCTCAGCGTTTCTTAATATTCAATTAGAATAGGTATTTATATTGTATAAAACAAACGCTGTTTATAATCAAATGATGTAATAGACCAGGAGTTTTTTCTAAATAGCAAAACTTTTTTCCGACCTTGTTGCTTACTATTTTTTAACAGCTCTACGTGTTTTCTCATTTTTTTAGATGGATCTATAGGTTTGTAAGAATGCCGTACAAAATTATTTGATAAAAAGCACACAGTAATTTTGTGCTTTTAATTCACACAGGCACACAGTTGGACAGCTTACAAGTCACGGTTTAAAGCTCAAAATTATTATTTTATGCCCCTCTATCGTCCATTAAAAGTTTCCTGTGGGATCATATGACTTATCGATTTTTTTTATTTTTTATATTTTATTAGTTTCTTCTAAATTTATACTAATAGATTTGTACGGCATTGATTTTTTGTAGATAACTGCATTAATTACAAATAAACTGTTCAAATGACGTACAAAAAAATGTCGTTCTAAATATCACCCAAAACTACATATTTTCACTTAGATTTTTGTTGTTGTTTTTTTCCGCCTACAGACACTTGGACAGAAAAAAATTTACAGCATGTCAAAAAATGTTATCTATGCATACAATACTTTCAAAGTAAATAAATATTATGTAGTTTTACATCATCCTCTAGTCAAGTAGATAAAGGATTATGTTTCTACCTTGTTGCATGATATTTTCTCAGCGTTTCTTAATATTCAATTAGAATAGGTATTTATATTGTATAAAACAAAGCTGTTTATAATCAAATGATGTAAAAGACCGGGAGTTTTGTCAAAAAAGCAAAACTTTTTTCCGCCCTAGTTGCTTACTATTTTTTAACAGCACTACGTGTTTTCTCATTATTTTAGATGGATCTATAGGTTTGTAAGAATGCCGTACAAAATTATTTGATAAAAAGCACACAGTAATTTTGTGCTTTTAATTCACACATGCACACAGTTGGACAGCTTACAAGTCACGGTTTAAAGCTCAAAATTATTATTTTATGCCCCTCTATCGTCCATTACAAATTTCCGGTGGGATCATATGACTTATCGATTTTATTTAATTTTTATATTTTATTAGTTTCCTATAAATTTGGACTAATAGATTTGTACGGAATTGATTTTTTGTAGACAACTGCATTAAATACAAATAAACTGTTAAAATGCCGCACAAAAAAATTTCGTTCTAAATATCACCCAAAACTACATTTTTTCACTTAGATTTTTTTGATGTTTTTTTCAGTTTACAGACACTTAGACCAAAAATAATTTACAACATGTCGAAAAATGTTATCTATGCATACAATTCTTTCAGAGTAAATTAATTTCAAGTTGCTTTACATCATCCCTTGTTAAATGGAAAAAGGAGGATATTTCTACCTTGTTGCATGATTTTTTTTCAACGTTGCGTAATAATCAATTAAAATAGATATTAAAATTGTATGAAACAAACGCTGTTAATAATTAAATGATGTAATAGACCTGCAGTTTTGTCAGAAATTCAAAACTTTTTTCCGACCTTGTTGCTTATTATTTTTTAACGGCACTACGTGTTTTCTCATTATTTTGGATGGATCTATAGGTTTGTAAGAATGCCGTACAAAATAATTTGATAAAAAGCACACAGTAATTTTGTGCTTTTAATTCACACATGCACACAGTTGGACAGCTAACAAGTCACGGTTTAAAGCTCATAATTATTATTTTATGCCCCTCTATCGTCCATTACAAATTTCCGGTGAGATCATATGACTTATCGATTTTTTTTTATTTTTTATATTTTATTAGTTTCCTGTAAATATAAACTAATAGATTTCTACGGAATTGATTTTTTTTACAAAACTGCATTAAATAAAAATATACTGTTAAAATGCCGTACAAAAATATGTCGTTCTAAATATCACCCAAAACTACATATTTTTACTTAGATTTTCTTGTTGTTTTTTTCCGACTACAGACACTTGGACAGAAAAAAATTTACGCCATGTCAAAAAATGTTATCTATGCATACAATACTTTCAAAGTAAATTAATTTTATGTAGTTTTACATCATCCTCTAGTCAAGTAGAAAAAGGATTATGTTTCTACCTTGTTGCATGATATTTTCTAAGCGTTTCTTAATATTCAATTAGAATAGGTATTTAAATTGTATAAAAAAAACGCTGTTAATAATCAAATGATGTAATAGACCGGGAGTTTGGTCAAAAAAGCAAAACTTTTTTCCGACCTTGTTGCTTACTATTTTTTAACAGCACTACGTGTTTTCTCATTATTTTAGATGGATCTATAGGTTTGTAAGAATGCCGTAAATAATTATTTGATAAAAAGAACACAGTAATTTTGTGCTTTTAATTCACACATGCACACAGTTGAATAGCTTACAAGTCACGGTTTAAAGCTCAAAATTATTATTTTATGATCCTATATCGTCCATTAAATTTTTCCGGTGGGATCATATGACTTATCGATTTTTTTTTTTATATTTTATTGGATTCTTTGAAATTTTTACTAATAGATTTCTACGGCATTGATTTTTTGTAGAAAACTGCCTTAAATAAAAATAAACTATTAAAATGCCGTACAAAAAAATATCTTTCTAAATATCACCAATAACTACATTTTTTCACTTTGATTTTTTTGATGTTTTTTTCCTTCTGCAGACCCTTGGACAGAAAAAAATTTACGGCATGTCGAAAAATGTTATCTATGCCCACAATACTTTCAAAGTAAATTAATTTTATGTAGTTTTACATCATCCTCTAGTCAAGAAGAAAAAGGAGGATGTTTCTACCTTGTTGCATGATATTTTCTCAGCGTTTCTTAATATTCAATTAGAATAGGTATTTAAATTGTATAAAACAAACGCTGTTAATAATCAAATGATGTAATAGACCGGAAGTTTTGTCAAAAAAGCAAAACTTTTTTCCGACCTTGTTGCTTATTATTTTTTAACGGCACTACGTGTTTTCACATTATTTTAGATGGATCTATAGGTTTGTAAGAATGCCGTACAAAATCATTTGAAAAAAAGCACACAGTATTTTTGTGCTTTTAATTCACACATGCACACAGTTGGACAGCTTACAAGTCACGGTTTAAAGCTTAAAATTATTATTTTATGCCCCTCTATCGTCCATTACAAGTTTCCGGTGGGATCATATGACTTATCGATTTTTTTTATTTTAAATATTTTATTAGTTTCCTATAAATATGAACTAATAGATTTCTACGGCATTGATTTTTTGTAGAAAACTGCTTTAAATAAAAATATACTGGTAAAATGCTGTACAAAAAAATGTCGTTCTAAATATTACCCAAAACTACATATTTTCACTTAGTTTTTTTGGTTGTTTTTATCCGCCTACAGACACTTGGACAGAAAAAAATTTACGGCATGTAGAAAAATGTTATCTATGCATACAATACTTTCAAAGTAAGTTAATATTATGTAGTTTTACATAATCCTCTAGTCAAGTAGAAAAAGGAGGATGTTTCTACCTTGTTGCATGATATTTTCTCAGCGTTTCTTAATAATCAATTAGAATAGATATTAAAATTGTATGAAACAAACGCTGTTAATAATTTAATGATGTAATAGACCTGCAGTTTTGTCAGAAAATCAAAACTTTTTTCCGACCTTGTTGCTTATTATTTTTTAACGGCACTACTTGTTTTCTCATTATTTTGGATGGATCTATAGGTTTGTAAGAATGCCGTACAAAATAATTTTATAAAAAGAACACAGTAATTTTGTGCTTTTAATTCACACATGCACACAGTTGGACAGCTTAAAAGTCACAGCTTAAAGCTCAAAATTATTATTTTATGCCCCTCTATCGTCTATTACAAGTTACCGGTGGGATCATATGACTTATCGATTTTTTTTTTTTTTATATTTTATTGGATTCTTTGAAATTTTGACTAATAGATTTCTACGGCATTGATTTTTTGTACAAAACTGCCTTAAATAAAAATAAACTATTAAAATGCCGTATAAAATATATCTTTCTAAATATCACCAATAACTACATTTTTTCACTTAGATTTTTTTGATGTATTTTTCCTTCTACAGACCCTTGGACAGAAAAAAATTTACGGCATGTCGAAAAATGTTATCTATGCATACAATACTTTCAAAGTAAATTAATTTTATGTAGTTTTACATCATCCTCTAGTCAAGAAGAAAAAGGAGGATGTTTCTACCTTGTTGCATGAAATTTTTTCAGCGTTTCTTAATATTCAATTATAATAGGTATTTAAATTGTATAAAACAAACGCTGTTAATAATCAAGTGATGTAATAGACCGGGAGTTTTGTCAAAAAAGCAAAACTTTTTTCCGACCTTGTTGCTTATTATTTTTTAACGGCACTTCGTGTTTTCTCATTATTTTAGATGGATCTATAGGTTTGTAAGAATGCCGTACAAAATCATTTGAAAAAAAGCACACAGTATTTTTGTGCTTTTAATTCACACATGCACACAGTTGGACAGCTTACAAGTCACGATTTAAAGCTTAAAATTATTATTTTATGCCCCTCTATCGTCCATTACAAGTTTTCGGTGGGATCATATGACTTATCGATTTTTTTTATTTTTAATATTTTATTAGTTTCCTATAAATATGAACTAATAGATTTCTACGGCATTGATTTTTTGTAGAAAACTGCTTTAAATAAAAATATACTGTTAAAATGCTGTACAAAAAAATGTCGTTCTAAATATTACCCAAAACTACATATTTTCACTTAGTTTTTTTTGTTGTTTTTTTCCGCCAACAGACACTTGGACAGAAAAAAATTTACGGCATGTAGAAAAATGTTATCTATGCATACAATACTTTCAAAGTAAGTTAATATTATGTAGTTTTACATAATCCTCTAGTCAAGTAGAAAAAGGAGGATGTTTCTACCTTGTTTCATGATATTTTCTCAGCGTTTCTTAATAATCAATTAGAATAGATATTAAAATTGTATGAAACAAACGCTGTTAATAATTAAATGATGTAATAGACCTGCAGTTTTGTCAGAAAATCAAAACTTTTTTCCGACCTTGTTGCTTATTATTTTTTAACGGCACTACGTGTTCTCGCATTATTTTGGATGGATCTATAGGTTTAAAAGAATGCCGTACAAAATAATTTGATGAAAAGCACACAGTAATTTTGTGCATTTAATTCACACATGCACACAGTTGGACAGCTTACAAGTCACGGTTTAAAGCTCATAATTATTATTTTATGCCCCTCTATCGTCCATTACAAGTTTCCGGTGGGAACATATGATTTATCGATTTTTTTTATTTTTAATATTTTATTAGTTTCCTATAAATATGAACTAATAGATTTCTACGGCATTGATTTTTTGTAGAAAACTGCCTTAAATAAAAATATACTGTTAAAATGCCGTACAAAAAAATGTCGTATTAAATATCACCCAAAACTACATTTTTTCACTTAGATTTTTTTGATGGTTTTTTCCTACTACAGACTCTTGGACAGGAAAAAATTTACAGCATGTAAAAAAATGTTATCTATGCATACAATACTTTCAAAGTAAATTAATATTATGTAGTTTTACATCATCCTCTAGTCAAGTAGAAAAAGGAGGATGTTTCTACCTTGTTGCATGATATTTTCTCAGCGTTTCTTAATATTCAATTAGAATAGGTATTTATATTGTATAAAACAATCGCTGGTTATAATTAAATGATGTAATAGACCGGGAGTTTTGTGAAAAAAGCAAAACTTTTTTCCGACCTTGTTGCTTACTATTTTTTAACGGCACTACTTGTTTTCTCATTATTTTGGATGGATCTATAGGTTTGTAAGAATGCCGTACAAAATAATTTGATAAAAAGAACACAGTAATTTTGTGCTTTTAATTCACACATGCACACAGTTGGACAGCTTAAAAGTCACAGCTTAAAGCTCAAAATTATTATTTTATGCCCCTCTATCGTCCATTACAAGTTTCCGGTGGGAACATATGATTTATCGATTTTTTTTATTTTTAATATTTTATTAGTTTCCTATAAATATGAGCTAATAGATTTCTACGGCATTGATTTTTTGTAGAAAACTGCCTTAAATAAAAATATACTGTTAAAATGCCGTACAAAAAAATGTCGTTCTAAATATCACCCAAAACTACATTTTTTCACTTAGATTTTTTTGATGGTTTTTTCCTACTACAGACTCTTGGACAGGAAAAAATTTACAGCATGTAAAAAAATGTTATCTATGCATACAATACTTTCAAAGTAAATTAATATTATGTAGTTTTACATCATCCTCTAGTCAAGTAGAAAAAGGAGGATGTTTCTACCTTGTTGCATGATATTTTCTCAGCGTTTCTTAATATTCAATTATAATAGGTATTTAAATTGTATGAAACAAACGCTGTTAATAATTAAATGATGTAATAGACCTGCAGTTTTGTCAGAAAAGCAAAAACTTTTTTCCGACCTTGTTGCTTACTATTTTTTAACGACATTACTTGTTTTCTCATTATTTTAGATGGATCTATAGGTTTGTAAGAATGCCGTACAAAATCATTTGAAAAAAAGCACACAGTATTTTTGTGCTTTTAATTCACACATGCACACAGTTGGACAACTTACAAGTCACGATTTAAAGCTTAAAATTATTATTTTATGCCCCTCTATCGTCCATTACAAGTTTCCGGTGGGATCATATGACTTATCGATTTTTTTTATTTTTGATATATTATTAGTTTCCTATAAATATGAACTAATAGATTTCTACAGCATTGATTTTTTGTAGAAAACTGCCTTAAATAAAAATATACTGTTAAAATGCTGTACAAAAAAATGTCGTTCTAAATATCACCAAAAACCACATTTTTTCACTTAGATTTTCTTGATGTTTTTTTCCTCCTACAGACCCTTGGACAGAAAAAAAATTACGGCATGTCGAAAAATGTTATCTATGCATACAATACTTTCAAAGTAAATTAATTTTACGTAGATTTACATCATCCTCTAGTCAAGTAGAAAAAGGAGGATATTTCTACCTTGTTGCATGATTTTTTTTCAGCGTTGCGTAATAATCAATTAGAATAGATATTAAAATTGTATGAAACAAACGCTGTTAATAATTAAATGATGTAATAGACCTGCAGTTTTGTCAGAAAAGCAAAACTTTATTCCGACCTTGTTGCTTACTATTTTTTAACGGCACTACGTGTTTTCTCATTATTTTAGATGGATCTATAGGTTTGTAAGAATGCCGTACAAAATTATTTGATAAAAAGCACACAGTAATTTTGTGCTTTTAATTCACATATGCACACAGTTGGACAACTTAAAAGTCACGGTTTAAAGCTCAAAATTATTATTTTATGATCCTCTATCGTCCATTACAAATTTCCGGTGGGATCATATGACTTATCGATTTTTTTTATTTTTAATATTTTATTAGTTTCCTATAAATATGAACTAATAGATTTTTACGGCATTAATTTTTTTTTGGAGAAAACTGCTTTAAATAAAAATATACTGTTAAAATGCTGTACAAAAAAATGTCGTTCTAAATATTACCCAAAACTACATATTTTCACTTAGTTTTTTTTGTTTTTTTTTTCCGCCTACAGACACTTGGACAGAAAAAAATTTACGGCATGTAGAAAAATGTTATCTATGCATATAATACTTTCAAAGTAAGTTAATATTATGTAGTTTTACATAATCCTCTAGTCAAGTAGAAAAAGGAGGATGTTTCTACCTTGTTGCATGATATTTTCTCAGCGTTTCTTAATAATCAATTAGAATAGGTATTAAAATTGTATAAAACAATCGCTGGTTATAATTAAATGATGTAATAGACCTGCAGTTTTGTAAGAAAATCAAAACTTTTTTCCGACCTTGTTGCTTACTATTTTTTAACGGCACTACGTGTTTTCTCATTATTTTAGATGGATCTATAGGTTTGTAAGAATGCCGTACAAAATTATTTGATAAAAAACACACAGTAATTTTGTGCTTTTAATTCACACATGCACACAGTTGGACAGCTTACAAGTCACGGTTTATAGCTCAAAATTATTATTTTATGCCCTTCTATCGTCCATTACAAGTTTCCTGTGGGATCATATGACTTATCGATTTTTTTTATTTTTTATATTTTATTGGATTCTTTGAAATTTTGACTAATAGATTTGTACGGCATTGATTTTTTGTCGAAAACTGCATTAAATACAAATAAACTGTTCAAATGTTGTACAAAAAAATGTCGTTCTTAATATCACCCAAAACTACATTTTTTCACTTAGATTTTTTTGATATTTTTTTCCTCCTACAGACACTTGGACCGAAAAAAATTTACGGCATGTCGAAAAATGTTATCTATGCATACAATTCTTTCAAAGTAAATTAATTTCAAGTTGCTTTACATCATTCCTTGTCAAATGAAAAAAGGAGGATATTTTTGTACCTTGTTGCATGATTTTTTTTCAGCGTTGCGTAATAATCAATTAGAATAGATATTAAATTGTATGAAACAAACGCTGTTAATAATTAAATGATGTAATAGACCTGCAGTTTTGTCAGAAAATCAAAACTGTTTTCCGACCTTGTTGCTTATTATTTTTTAACGGCACTACGTGTTTTCTCATTATTTTGGATGGATCTATAGGTTTGTAAGAATGCCGTACAAAGTAATTTGATAAAAAGAACACAGTATTTTTGTTCTTTTTATTCACACATGCACGCAGTTGGACAGCTTACAAGTCACAGTTTAAAGCTCAAAATTATTATTTTATGATCCTCTATCGTCCATTACAAGTTTCCGGTGGGAACATATGACTTATCGAATTTTTTTATTTTTTATATTTTATTAGTTTCTTATAAATTTGGACTAATAGATTTGTACGGCATTGATTTTTTGTAGACAACTGCATTAATTACAAATAAACTGTTCAAATGCCGTACAAAAAAATGTCGTTCTAAATATCACCCAAAACTACATTTTTTCACTTTGTTTTTTTTTTGTTTTTTTCCGCCTACAGACACTTGGACCAAAAAAAATTTACGGCATGTAGAAAAATGTTATATATGCATCCAATACTTTCAAAGTAAAGTAATATTATGTAGTTTTACATCATCCTCTAGTCAAGTAGAAAAAGGAGGATGTTTCTACCGTGTTGCATGATATTTTCTCAGCGTTTCTTAATATTCAATTAGAATAGGTATTTATATTGTATAAAACAAACGCTGTTTATAATCAAATGATGTAATAGACCGGGAGTTTTGTCAAAAAAGCAAAACTTTTTTCCGCCCTAGTTGCTTACTATTTTTTAACGGCACTACGTGTTTTCTCATTATTTTAGATGGATCTATAGGTTTGTAAGAATGCCGTACAAAATTATTTAATAAAAAGCACACAGTAATTTTGTGCTTTTAATTCATACATGCACACAGTTGGACAGCCCACAAGTCACGGTTTAAAGCTCAAAATTATTATTTTATGCCCCTCTATCGTCCATTACAAGTTTCCGGTGGGATCATATGACTTATCGATTTGTTTTATTTTTAATATTTTATTAGTTTCCTATAAATATGAACTAATAGATTTCTACGGCATTGATTTTTTGTAGAAATATGCCCTAAATAAAAATAAACTGTTAAAATGCCGTACAAAAAAATGTCGTTCTAAATATCACCCAAAACTACATTTTTTCACTTGGATTTTTTTGATGTTTTTTTCCGACTACAGACACTTGGACCGAAAAAAATTTACAACATGTCGAAAAATGTTATCTATGCATACAATTCTTTCAAAGCAAATTAATTTCAAGATGCTTTACATCATCCCTTGTCAAATGGAAAAAGGAGAATATTTCTACCTTGTTGCATGATTTTTTTTCAGCGTTGCGTAATAATCAATTAGAATAGATATTAAAATTGTATGAAACAAACGCTGTTAATAATTAAATGATTTAATAGACCTGCAGTTTTGTAAGAAAATCAAAACTTTTTTCCGACCTTGTTGCTTACTATTTTTTAACGGCACTACGTGTTTTCTCATTATTTTAGATGGATCTATAGGTTTGTAAGAATGCCGTACAAAAGTATTTGATAAAAAACACACAGTAATTTTGTGCTTTTAATTCACACATGCACACAGTTGGACAGCTTACAAGTCACGGTTTATAGCTCAAAATTATTATTTTATGCCCTTCTATCGTCCATTACAAGTTTCCTGTGGGATCATATGACTTATCGATTTTTTTTATTTTTTATATTTTATTGGATTCTTTGAAATTTTGACTAATAGATTTGTACGGCATTGATTTTTTGTAGAAAACTGCATTAAATACAAATAAACTGTTCAAATGTTGTACAAAAAAATGTCGTTCTAAATATCACCCAAAACTACATTTTTTCACTTGGATTTTTTTGATGTTTTTTTCCGACTACAGACACTTGGACCGAAAAAAATTTACAACATGTCGAAAAATGTTATCTATGCATACAATTCTTTCAATGCAAATTAATTTCAAGATGCTTTACATCATCCCTTGTCAAATGGAAAAAGGAGGATATTTCTACCTTGTTGCATGATTTTTTTTCAGCGTTGCGTAATAATCAATTAGAATAGATATTAAAATTGTATGAAACAAACGCTGTTAATAATTAAATGATTTAATAGACCTGCAGTTTTGTAAGAAAATCAAAACATTTTTCCGACCTTGTTGCTTACTATTTTTTAACGGCACTACGTGTTTTCTCATTATTTTAGATGGATCTATAGGTTTGTAAGAATGCCGTACAAAATTATTTGATAAAAAACACACAGTAATTTTGTGCTTTTAATTCACACATGCACACAGTTGGACAGCTTACAAGTCACGGTTTATAGCTCAAAATTATTATTTTATGCCCTTCTATCGTCCATTACAAGTTTCCTGTGGGATCATATGACTTACCGATTTTTTTTATTTTTTATATTTTATTGGATTCTTTGAAATTTTGACTAATAGATTTGTACAGCATTGATTTTTTGTAGAAAACTGCATTAAATACAAATAAACTGTTCAAATGTTGTACAAAAAAATGTCGTTTTTAATATCACCCAAAACTACATTTTTTCACTTAGATTTTTTTGATATTTTTTTTCCTCCTACAGACACTTGGACCGAAAAAAATTTACAACATGTCGAAAAATGTTATCTATGCATACAATTCTTTCAAAGCAAATTAATTTCAAGATGCTTTACATCATCCCTTGTCAAATGGAAAAAGGAGGATATTTCTACCTTGTTGCATGATTTTTTTTCAGCGTTGCGTAATAATCAATTAGAATAGACATTAAAATTGTATAAAAAAACGCTGTTAATAATTAAATGATGTAATAGACCTGCAGTTTTGTCAGAAAAGCAAAACTTTTTTCCGACCTTGTTGCTTACTATTTTTTAACGGCACTACGTGTTTTCTCATTATTTTAGATGGATCTATAGGTTTGTAAGAATGCCGTACAAAATTATTTGATAAAAAGCACACAGTAATTTTGTGCTTTTAATTCACACATGCACACAGTTGGACAACTTAAAAGTCACGGTTTAAAGCTCAAAATTATTATTTTATGATCCTCTATCGTCCATTACAAATTTCCGGTGGGATCATATGACTTATCGATTTTTTTTATTTTTAATATTTTATTAGTTTCCTATAAATATGAACTAATAGATTTTTACGGCATTAATTTTTTTTTGGAGAAAACTGCTTTAAATAAAAATATACTGTTAAAATGCTGTACAAAAAAATGTCGTTCTAAATATTACCAAAAACTACATATTTTCACTTAGTTTTTTTTATTTTTTTTTTCCGCCTACAGACACTTGGACAGAAAAAAATTTACGGCATGTAGAAAAATGTTATCTATGCATACAATACTTTCAAAGTAAGTTAATATTATGTAGTTTTACATAATCCTCTAGTCAAGTAGAAAAAGGAGGATGTTTCTACCTTGTTGCATGATATTTTCTCAGCGTTTCTTAATAATCAATTAGAATAGATATTAAAATTGTATGAAACAAACGCTGTTAATAATTAAATGATGTAATAGACCTGCAGTTTTGTCAGAAAATCAAAACTTTTTCCGACCTTGTTGCTTATTATTTTTTAACGGCACTACGTGTTCTCGCATTATTTTGGATGGATCTATAGGTTTAAAAGAATGCCGTACAAAATAATTTGATAAAAAGCACACAGTAATTTTGTGCATTTAATTCACACATGCACACAGTTGGACAGCTTACAAGTCACGGTTTAAAGCTCATAATTATTATTTTATGCCCCTCTATCGTCCATTACAAGTTTCCGGTGGGAACATATGATTTATCGATTTTTTTTATTTTTAATATTTTATTAGTTTCCTATAAATATGAACTAATAGATTTCTACGGCATTAATTTTTTTTTGGAGAAAACTGCTTTAAATAAAAATATACTGTTAAAATGCTGTACAAAAAAATGTCGTTCTAAATATTACCAAAAACTACATATTTTCACTTAGTTTTTTTTGTTTTTTTTTCCGCCTACAGACACTTGGACAGAAAAAAATTTACGGCATGTAGAAAAATGTTATCTATGCATACAATACTTTCAAAGTAAGTTAATATTATGTAGTTTTACATAATCCTCTAGTCAAGTAGAAAAAGGAGGATGTTTCTACCTTGTTGCATGATATTTTCTCAGCGTTTCTTAATAATCAATTAGAATAGATATTAAAATTGTATGAAACAAACGCTGTTAATAATTAAATGATGTAATAGACCTGCAGTTTTGTCAGAAAATCAAAACTTTTTTCCGACCTTGTTGCTTATTATTTTTTAACGGCACTACGTGTTCTCGCATTATTTTGGATGGATCTATAGGTTTAAAAGAATGCCGTACAAAATAATTTGATGAAAAGCACACAGTAATTTTGTGCATTTAATTCACACATGCACACAGTTGGACAGCTTACAAGTCACGGTTTAAAGCTCATAATTATTATTTTATGCCCCTCTATCGTCCATTACAAGTTTCCGGTGGGAACATATGATTTATCGATTTTTTTTATTTTTAATATTTTATTAGTTTCCTATAAATATGAACTAATAGATTTCTACGGCATTGATTTTTTGTAGAAAACTGCCTTAAATAAAAATATACTGTTAAAATGCCGTACAAAAAAATGTCGTATTAAATATCACCCAAAACTACATTTTTTCACTTAGATTTTTTTGATGGTTTTTTCCTACTACAGACTCTTGGACAGGAAAAAATTTACAGCATGTAAAAAAATGTTATCTATGCATACAATACTTTCAAAGTAAATTAATATTATGTAGTTTTACATCATCCTCTAGTCAAGTAGAAAAAGGAGGATGTTTCTACCTTGTTGCATGATATTTTCTCAGCGTTTCTTAATATTCAATTAGAATAGGTATTTATATTGTATAAAACAATCGCTGGTTATAATTAAATGATGTAATAGACCGGGAGTTTTGTGAAAAAAGCAAAACTTTTTTCCGACCTTGTTGCTTACTATTTTTTAACGGCACTACGTGTTTTCTCATTATTTTAGATGGATCTATAGGTTTGTAAGAATGCCGTAAAAAATTATTTTATAAAAAGAACACAGTAATTTTGTGCTTTTAATTCACACATGCACACAGTTGGATAGCTTACAATTCACGGTTTAAAGCTCAAAATTATTATTTTATGATCCTCTATCGTCCATTAAAAGTTTCCAGTGGGATCATATGACTTATCGATATTTTTTATTTTTTATATTTTATTAGATTCTTTGAAAGTTTGACTAATAGATTTGTACGGCATTGATTTTTTGTAGACAACTGCATTAATTACAAATAAACTGTTCAAATGCCGTACAAAAAAATGTCGTTCTAAATATCACCCAAAACGTCATTTTTTCACTTAGTTTTTTTTTATGTTTTTTTTCCGCCTACAGACACTTGGACCAAAAAAAATTTACGGCATGTAGAAAAATGTTATCTATGCATACAATTCTTTCAAAGTAAATTAATATTATGTAGTTTCACATCATCTTCTAGTCAAGTAGAAAAAGGAGGATATTTCTACCTTGTTGCATGATTTTTTTTCAGCGTTGCGTATGTTACGTCTCGATAAGAGATTTCACGAGTGGCCGCTGTCACCAGTTCTTACTTGAAGAGTAAGAACGAATTTAGAGATCTCTCAACCGGTCACGACCTTGCAGTCGTTTACTCGGATAAGAGAAAGAAAGTCACTGCCTGTTTTTGGGTCAGCCTGCTTATCCAGTACTTTACCCGGGATAGGCTTTACTCGCGGATACCGGAGCGTCGGACGTCAATATGTCAAAGAGAACTCAACCCTGGATGTTAACCAAATCTTTAATTCTTACCTGGTTTCCGGTGCTGGCCAATAGGAGATGCAATCCAAATATGTTGACTGAAATTGGCGTTTGAAGGAAGGGTGCAGTTGTTAAATCACAATCACAATGTAGAATAACAATATAGTATATTTTAAAATTTAAATTTAGATTTAAATTGTTACACAATAAACACCTTGTTGCACACACACAATTATTAATGAACAATGTTAACGGAATATTAACTTGGTAATCGATAAAGGACTTAGGCTTGCAAAGATTTATGATAGCAATAATAACTAAGAATAAGATGTTCAAAGTCAATGACTAAGTTCTATTAAACAAGAGAGAGAGAACTTAGTAAGAAAATTTAAATAAACTAATTGTAAATCAACCTAAGTTATAATACCAAGTTAATATTCATAAATCGTCGACAATCGAATTAGATCACACCAGGCAAATTCCGTTCAACTCACGAACACACGATTTAGACACACGCAGTAGTAGGTTAATATAATAATACCTAAAATCAAAACTAAACGAACATTAGACAAATTTAAGAAACGTACTCAATAATTATATAAGGTGGACTTTATAAGTACACTTGGAGTACTAGAACAAAACTTAGACAAATCTTAGACACGTACTCGATGATAATTTAAGGTGGACTTTATAAATGAACTTAGAAAATTAGTACAAAACTAGACAACTCTTAGACAAATCTTAGACAAATCTTAGACACGTACTTGATTACTGTATATGGTGGACTTTATAAATCAACTAGAAAAATCTTAGAAGAAATCTTAGACACGTACTCGATGATAATTTAAGGTGGACTTTATAAATGAACTTAGAAAATAAGTACAAAACTAGACAACTATTAGAAAAATCTTAGACACGTACTCGATTATAATTTAAGGTGGACTGACTTCATGGATGAACGCAGCATCGCAAGAAGCGTCCGTTTCGGAAGAGTGGGAGTACCTCTCACTTACGCAAAAATGCTTCCCCCACTACTGACTTCCACACCGTGAGACCCAAGTCAAGGAGAAGAATTCGCTGACAAAAATATTAGTTACTATCAAGCGCGAATTCTTCGAAGAGAAATAGGTATTACTTACATTGGAATTTTATCAAGCGCGAATTCTTCGAAGAGAAATAAGTATTACTTACATTGGAATTTTATCAAGCGCGAATTCTCGGAAGAAAGATAAGTGTCAGTTACATTGGAATGTTATCAAGCGCGAGCTCCTAAGACTGCGCCGTCAGCAAAAATGCACGTGCAGACAGAATATGAGTAACGAATATAATATAATAAAGTATGAATATTTTATGCACATTGAAATAATAATTTAAAAGCAATAATTCCAATATAACGTCGACCGATAAGTCAGTACTGGAAGAACGCAATGTCGGTATTACCGACATTTACTTATCGACTAAACTAGTTACCGACCGACACGGTCGGTAATGCAGATTCCCCTATGAACGACAATGGATTCTCAATACTCTATTTTATCCATTCTACAAAATACAATTTATTGATGGTCGTTCATGAGAAATACAGAATTATCTTCACAAAGAATAGTAACAATGAGGAAAAGAAAAGTATAATTAACAAATATTTAAGTATATAGCGTGGAAACAAGGTACATTAGCGCGAACGAAAATTATCTATTATGATTGATCTAACTAATGTACGTACAAAGTATCGAATTTATATACTAAAACAACAGTAGGAGATATATGTATATATAGAAAAAATAAAATTTATCTCGCAGGGTTAACATATTACTTATAGAACTATTTTCACGCAAAATTATACGAACTAAAGTTTAACAAATTACTTTTACGCGAAAATTAAACAGACTAATAATATTCAAATACGACAGAGTTTACCAAAATTAAAACTTTTGGGTGTAGTGCACGAAATTCGAATTTAGACGTCACTGGACGTGACACGTAATAATCAATTAAAATAGATATTAAAATTGTATAAAACAAACGCTGTTAATAATCAAAAGATGTAATAGACCGGGAGTTTTGTCAAAAAAGCAAAACTTTTTTCCGACCTTGTTGCTTACTATTTTTTAACGGCACTACGTGTTTTCTCATTATTTTAGATGGATCTATAGGTTTGTAAGAATGCCGTAAAAAATTATTTGATAAAAAGAACACAGTAATTTTGTGCTTTTAATTCACACATGCACACAGTTGGATAGCTTACAAGTCACGGTTTAAAGCTCAAATTTATTATTTTATGATCCTCTATCGTCCTTTAAAAGTTTCCGGTGGGATCATATGACTTATCGATTTTTTTTATTTTTTATATTTTATTAGACTCTTTGAAAGATTGACTAATAGATTTGTACGGTATTGATTTTTTGTAGACAACTGCATTAATTACAAATAAACTGTTCAAATGCCGTACAAGAAAATGTCGTTCTAAATATCACCCAAAACTACATTTTTTCACTTAGTTTTTTTTTATGTTTTTTTCCGCCTACAGAAACTTGGACAAAAAAAAAATTTACGGCATGTAGAAAAATGTTATATATGCATACAATACTTTCAAAGTAAATTAATATTATGTAGTTTCACATCATCCTCTAGTCAAGTAGAAAAAGGAGGATGTTTCTACCTTGTTGCATGATATTTTCTCAGCGTTTCTTAATATTTAATTAGAATAGGTATTTATATTGTATAAAACAAACGCTGTTTATAATCTAATGATGTAATAGACCGGGAGTTTTGTCAAAAAAGCAAAACTTTTTTCCGCCCTAGTTGCTTACTATTTTTTAACGGCAGTACGTGTTTTCTCATTATTTTAGATGGATCTATAGGTTTGTAAGAATGCCGTAAAAAATTGTTTGATAAAAAGCACACAGTAATTTTGTGCTTTTAATTCACACATGCACACAGTTGGACAGCTTACAAGTCACGGTTTAAAGCTCAAAATTATTATTTTATTATCCTCTATCGTCCATTACAAGTTTCCGGTGGGAACATATGACTTATCGACTTATTTTATTTTTTATATTTTATTAGTTTCTTATAAATTTGGACTAATAGATTTGTACGGAATTGATTTTTTGTAGACAACTGCATTAAATACAAATAAACTGTTAAAATGTCGTTCTAAATATAACCAAAAACTACATTTTTTTACTTAGATTTTTTTGATGTTTTTTTCCTCCTACAGACCCTTGGACAGAAAAAAATTTACGGCATGTAGAAAAATGTTATATATGCATCCAATACTTTCAAAGTAAAGTAATATTATGTAGTTTTACATCATCCTCTAGTCAAGTAGAAAAAGGAGGATGTTTCTACCGTGTTGCATGATATTTTCTCAGCGTTTCTTAATATTCAATTAGAATAGGTATTTATATTGTATAAAACAAACGCTGTTTATAATCAAATGATGTAATAGACCGGGAGTTTTGTCAAAAAAGCAAAACTTTTTTCCGCCCTAGTTGCTTACTATTTTTTAACGGCACTACGTGTTTTCTTATTATTTTAGATGGATCTATAGGTTTGTAAGAATGCCGTACAAAATTATTTAATAAAAAGCACACAGTAATTTTGTGCTTTTAATTCATACATGCACACAGTTGGACAGCTCACAAGTCACGGTTTAAAGCTCAAAATTATTATTTTATGCCCCTCTATCGTCCATTACAAGTTTCCGGTGGGATCATATGACTTATCGATTTGTTTTATTTTTAATATTTTATTAGTTTCCTATAAATATGAACTAATAGATTTCTACGGCATTGATTTTTTGTAGAAAACTGCCCTAAATAAAAATAAACTGTTAAAATGCCGTACAAAAAAATGTCGTTCTAAATATCACCCAAAACTACATTTTTTCACTTGGATTTTTTTGATGTTTTTTTCCGACTACAGACACTTGGACCGAAAAAAATTTACAACATGTCGAAAAATGTTATCTATGCATACAATTCTTTCAAAGCAAATTAATTTCAAGATGCTTTACATCATCCCTTGTCAAATGGAAAAAGGAGGATATTTCTACCTTGTTGCATGATTTTTTTTCAGCGTTGCGTAATAATCAATTAGAATAGACATTAAAATTGTATGAAACAAACGCTGTTAATAATTAAATGATGTAATAGACCTGCAGTTTTGTAAGAAAATCAAAACTTTTTTCCGACTTTTTTGCTTACTATTTTTTAACGGCACTACGTGTTTTCTCATTATTTTCGATGGATCTATAGGTTTGTAAGAATGCCGTATAAAATTATTTGATAAAAAACACACAGTAATTTTGTGCTTTTAATTCACACATGCACACAGTTGGACAGCTTACAAGTCACGGTTTATGGCTCAAAATTATTATTTTATGCCCTTCTATCGTCCATTACAAGTTTCCTGTGGGATCATATGACTTATCGATATTTTTTATTTTTTATATTTTATTGGATTCTTTGAAATTTTGACTAATAGATTTGTACGGCATTGATTTTTTGTAGAAAACTGCATTAAATACAAATAAACTGTTCAAATGTTGTACAAAAAAATGTCGTTCTTAATATCACCCAAAACTACATTTTTTCACTTAGATTTTTTTGATATTTTCTTCCTCCTACAGACACTTAGACCGAAAAAAATTTACGGCATGTCGAAAAATGTTATCTATGCATACAATTCTTTCAAAGTAAATTAATTTCAAGTTGCTTTACATCATTCCTTGTCAAATGAAAAAAGGAGGATATTTTTGTACCTTGTTGCATGATTTTTTTTCAGCGTTGCCTAATAATCAATTAGAATAGATATTAAATTGTATGAAACAAACGCTGTTAATAATTAAATGATGTAATAGACCTGCAGTTTTGTCAGAAAATCAAAACTGTTTTCCGACCTTGTTGCTTATTATTTTTTAACGGCACTACGTGTTTTCTCATTATTTTGGATGGATCTATAGGTTTGTAAGAATGCCGTACAAAATAATTTGATAAAAAGAACACAGTATTTTTGTGCTTTTTATTCACACATGCACACAGTTGGACAGCTTACAAGTCATGGTTTAAAGCTCAAAATTATTATTTTATGATCCTCTATCGTCCATTACAAGTTTCCGGTGGGAACATATGACTTATCGATTTTTTTTTTATTTTTTATATTTTATTAGTTGCTTATAAATTTGGACTAATAGATTTGTACGGCATTGATTTTCTGTAGACAACTGCATTAAATACAAATAAACTGTTAAAATGCCGTACAAAAAAATGTCGTTCTAAATATCACCAAAAACTACATTTTTTCACTTAGATTTTTTTTTTTGATGTTTTTTTTTTTTTGGCCTACAGACACTTGGAACGAAAAAAATTTACAGCATGTAGAAATATGTTATATATGCATACAATACTTTCAAAGTAAATTAATATTATGTAGTTTTACATCATCCTCTAGTCAAGTAGAAAAAGGATTATGTTTCTACCTTGTTGCATGATTTTTTTTCAGCGTTGCGTAATAATCAATTAGAATAGATATT
>NW_028301027.1:0-12285 GCF_049000335.1 Polistes dominula
TATATATATATATATATATATATATATATATATATATATATATATATATATATATATATATATGTAAAGAGAATATACTCCTTTCAAAATTTAGCGCGCTTGATATGCAATGCGCGCGCTTTTAGGTCACCTGATGAGGGCCTCGTCGTGTAATCAAAGATATAGTAGAATAATACTATAGAAACAGATAGATACAACAAAAAATAGAACACGTGGTAATAACAGTTATTAGGAATAATTTATCATAATAGGTTATAAGTTAGAGTTGTAAAGTGAGACGAATAATTGAATATAATTGTCGTTTCTCTTATTTTACAGGTAATTGGTTAACTTTCTATGTGTTGTTATGCCTCTGTAGATTATTCTTATCCTTTGAACGTTATCTTTCAAAATTGCTACGGGTGGTGTTCACACACTATCAGCTGGGCAGAGCATACCTTATTGCATGTTTGTTCCCATGGTGTAGTGATACTTAGGATTGCGGTGTATGTTCTCTAACACCTTTTTGGTAAGTAATAGAATGGTACTCATAAAATAAACTACGAATCGTTAAGCATTCCTAGTTACAGAATTTATTTGCGAATAAATTAAAGAATCGTAATAAAGTATCCTACGTTTATTTTATGTTATAAAAAAACTCCAAAATTAATAACAACAATTTAGTTAGCATTTTACAGTAACAATAATTTTTCCAAATAAAGTGCGACTTTACGTTATCAAAATAAACAATTAAATGTGACTATAGTTTAGACATTATAATTTTGTGTTAGTTATTTTAAAAGAAAGTTAAACCTTTTCTCAGGGCATAACATTAAATTTGGTGGCAGCTAAAAAGTATATCTTGAGTCAGTGCATCAGAAACAATTAGAAATATGAGAACAAGCATCTTAATGTGAGTAAGATTAAGTAATTTACATATGCAGAACGGCAATTTCGTAAATTATCGCGACATAAAAATTTATTTTGACGAAAGTAAAGAGTCTAGTTAAAACTCGTTAAACTTGTCAGAAGTGTCTTTTAAAATGTCAAAAACACAAGAGAAACTCCTAGCTATTATTGATTCACTACAGAAACAAAATAATCTATTAAATAAGGAAGCTCAAGCTCTCAAGGAAGAAAAGGAGGGAAATGAAGAATTACGAAAGATGGTGAAATTATTACTAGAGCCGAACATTAATTTAAATGCGCAGTTGGAAATTTTGACAAAAGAAAAAGATGAAAAGTGGGAAATTTAGAGTACACACGCTCCCAGTGAATCAGGTTATATAAACTCTTTATGAATGAAAGATTTGAAATCTCATTTTGAAGTTATTACAGAATTGGACGGTAATAATATATCGGTCGAAACCTTTATTTTCGAAATTAAATCAATTTTTAATGAAGTTCCGGAAGAGTCGCGAGTGTTGTTCATTCGGGTAATCATTACAAAGAAAATAGTTCGTTACGCTAGAAAGGTGATTGACGGCAATGATATTTGATCACTAGAGGACTTGATTCAAATATTACGTATTAATTTTTAGGAAAATAAATCATATGATGTCGCTTTATTGGAACGAAGTCAATGTAAACAAAATAACCAAAGCATTCTTGATTACTACTAAAAGTTTAATGATTGTCATTTAAGTGTAAAACGTGCGCTTAATAATAATTCAGAATTTGATGCGAAAAACCGAATGTTTATTTTGAAGAATTATGAAAGAAAGGTCATCGCTCCCTACGTACGGGCCTTCGCGCTAGTAATAAATTATTTGTAAAATCGGGCAAACCTACTAACATACAAAAAGCTCAATATCTAGGTGATTAGAAACAGAAAAAGAAGAATCGATTTCACAAATATTTATAAAGGACTCCTGTCAACAATTACAAGGCTTCAAATAAATCACGGGAAAACAAAAATGCGAGGCCATTAGGTTAAGGAATTCCACAAAAAACCAGCGCTGGAAAACAAATGAGCATTGTCATAATTGCAGGAGTTTTGGACATTGTATAAAAGATTGTCCTCTTAAACGACGAGTATCATATCAACATTTTCCATTCCGTTTGCAGGAGCCAAACGTTCCACCAAATCAGATAAAATATACTCAAGTTGAAAAAAACAGAAGAAATCCAAAAGCAAGCTTCATGCTCAGAGTCGAAGAACGTCATCGGACGGCGAGGTCACCTATTCCTGGAAGCCACAGGAGCAGCTGTATGTGTTATTAAATTAAAATGTACACTAGGGTTACCAGTAAGAAAAATCAACGCGGAAATTACTTGAATCGAGGACATCCCAATTATTTGCAATCAAGAGTGTAAAATTAGCGCTGATAAAACAGATTCATACTTCTTTAGTGGGTCTGAATGATTTTCCGTTAGAAGAAGATGGAATAGCAGGTCGATTGTTTCTAGAAAAAATGAAGATGGCTATAATACTTACGAAGAAAAAGAACAATTATTCTTGTTAATCGGGATCAGTCACAGATTCCCTCGTTGGAGATGTGAATATTCAGTTGAGCGTGGTTGATTGGTAAAGAAAAATACTCGACTGTCTTACATTATTAATGATTATCAGCATATACAAATTTGGGAAATCATTGATTCTCATCAGGGACATTTTTTATTTACATAGTGACCCTTTACCTATTACAAATTTATTTGGCTGAACGCACGACAGAAACAACAGATGAGATTCCTATCAATGCCAACCACTATAGGTTTCCATCTACCTAACAAGAGTGAGATTGTCCTGCGAGTTGAAGAAATGAAGAAGAAGGGAGCAATTCAAACCGGAAGTTCCCCTTACAAGTCGCTATTATGGATTGTAAAGGCTCAAAAACGAGATGCATCAAATAAAAATAAAAAGGAGAGTTTTAACGGATTTTAGAAAACTAAATGACAAATCAATTCAGGATGTAAAACTCGATTCCCAACATTGAAGAAATTTGGATCAACTTGAAAATTCCAGGTAATTTTCTGCTTTTGATCTTGCAAGTGGATTTCACCAAATTGCGGTGAATCCAAAGCATCGTATGAAAACGGCATACAGCACACCTTAAGGTCATTTTGAATACTTGAAAATGCCTTTCAGATTGAAGAATGCTCCAGCTACATTCCAGCGAATGATAGATAACGCTTTAGGGGACTCTATTGGAAAAGTATGTTTCGTTTACCTCGATTATATCATTTTGTACGGAAAAACATCGGTAGAAAAGTAACGAAAATCTAAAAATTGTGTTCCAGCGATTAAGAGAAACTAATTTGAAACTTCAGCCTGATAAGTGTGAATATTTAAAACCCGAATTGCAACATCTAGGTCACATTAATACTGAAGATGGAGTTAAACCAAATCCAGAAAAATGTAAAAGTGTTTTAGAATTTCCAACTCCGAAAAATCATTGAATGTTTCCAAGATAGAATTGTGTTCAGAACCAATATTAACATAACCGGATTTCACTATGGAATTCATTCTTACAACGGATGCTTCTAGTATCGCCATTGGTTGCATATTATCCCAAATTAAAAAACATCAAGAACATCCTGTTGCACTCACTAGTCGTGCTTTAAATAAAGCAGAGAAAAATTATTCAACAACTGAATAAGAGCTACTAGAAATTGTGTGGTGTGTAAAACATTTTATTCCTATTTATACGGAAGAAAAATTTAAAATTGTTACTGACCATCGACCATTTGTCTGGTTATTTAAACCACATGAATCCTCATTCAAGATTAATAAGGTGGAGAATAAGTTTAGAAGAATATGATTATGAAATTTCCTACAAAAAGAGTAGACAAAATACTAATGCAGATGCATTATCGAGAAAACCCTATTTTTGTATTTCGAAGAATATATGCTGATGTTTTATTGGATTCAGCATCAGAATAAGAAGATTCGGAAGAGTGTTCATCAAACATGAAAAGAAGAAAGAATATATTGGATCCAATCCTCAAGGAAAAGGGTACGTACTGGCGAGGACGACTCCTACTGATGGACACGAGGGACCAGTAACCCTTGCTGCTAAAAAAAAACGGAATCCAATAGAAATAGATTTAGAAGCCACTAAAAAACGAAGAACATTGGAAACAGAATGCAGAAATAAAGGAAAATAACGAAAATAATCAATCTGAAGAATATCATTAAGAAGATCATCACCCAGAAGATGTTGGAGAAACAGAAGAAAATGAGAAAGAACAAGTAATTATTAAACTAGGAAGACAGTTATATTTGACAAATTCAGCGATATCCGAGGACAGCGTTGATGTGTCATTTGTCTGAGATAATAGGAGACAAAAAATCGAAGTTTAACTCTAAGAAGATCACGAGGAATATCATGTTATCGTCGAGGCAAATTCACTAACATCAAAAGATGAACTGGCAGCCAAAATTAATGAATTGACTTACTTCGTTGTCATTGAAAAATTCTGATTAACTTCACATCGACCACAATCAGTGCGTTCGATTAACGGTATTTTTTCAAGAAAGAGATTGAGAAAATCTGGAAAGAAGTGTTTCGTCAAGGAAATACTACGGTATTTCTACACGATAAAGAATGAATAGTACCTAAGAAAGAAGATTTCGAGAAAAAGCAATATTGAAGGAAAATCATGATAGCCTCCTTGGAGGTCATGGTGAAATAGAAAAAACATATTATAGAATATGTGAGAATTACTTCTAGAAAACTTTAAGAAGAGACATCGAAGCCTATGTAAAAAGATGTCAAATATGTCAGAATAATAAGGTCAATAGACATCCTACGAGAATGTTGATGATAATTACAGACATTCCCAGGAATTTTAATGACAAGATTGCTAATGATATTTGTGGACCATTGCCATAGACAGAAGAACGCAATAAATATATTTTAACAATTCAAGATTGTCTGGATTTAATATTTCGATGGAATACCAATTCGAGACAGTACTGCTTCAACAGTAATATATAAAAATTTCTGAAGCATTATATGGGTTATTTTGAAGTTCCACGTAATATATTGACAGATAGAGGAGCTAAATTTACAAGTGATTTGATGAAAAATTTTCAAAAGATATTAAGCATTAAACAACTTACAACTACAAGTTTTCATCCAGAAAGTAATAGCAGGCATAAAAGGAGTCATCAGGTATTAAAAGATTAGACTACATCACTTTTCCAACGAAAATGCTGATGATTGGGATACGAAGATTCATTTAGCTGGATTATATTACAACACATCCAAATACGAAAGTACGGGATATTATCCTTCAGAATCAGCGTTCGGAATTAATCCAAAGAATGTATCATCATTGAAGACTACTAACCCAACATACATAGAGTATTTGGGTGATTCCACAAGCTAAAATCAATAAAACTATCGAGGAAAGTAAAAGAATAATAGCAGAAAGTGAGCAAAGGACAAAAATACGTTATGATTGACTAACGAATCTAAAGAAGTTTAAAATAGAAGATTTGGTTTGGCTAAAGAAAGAAGGAAATGAGGAAATGATAAAACAAAACTCATTCTGAAATTTCGTAGATATCTTATAATTATAAGATAGGAGAAAAGAAATAAAAGTATAATCGTGCACGCTAATAAATTAAAATATGCTAATATAAATTTGTTTCAGAATTCTAAATCACCTAAGTTATGTTAGAAATCAAAAGTATCGAGGAACTAAATTTTTCTACTTTATCAAATAATTACATGGAGTATGTAGGAGACGTAAGATTTTTCCATGAGACGTATAATATTGTAGGTTCTACTTAAATTTGGACAAATTAAAATTCCATGAATGAGAAATCTTAAAAAGTATTGATCGAGTCGAATCATTGTGTCAAAATGATTGTACGGAATCAAACTTGATTATGAGGTTAAGAAATCAATTAGAAAGTCTAAAATAAGATAAGTGTGGGCGTTATTTTCTGCTATAGGGATCCCTACGTTGATTAGAAATAGAAGGGGGATATTTGATTTTGTTGGTAAAATTAGTAAAATACTTTTTGGTACTATGAGTCAGGATGATGCAGATTATTATAATACTGAAATTGATGCAATCCATAAAGACAATAAAAGAATTGGAGAGCTATTTAAGAATCAAATATATATATTACAATTAACTATTCATAAAACTGAAAGTCTTTTTAGAGAATATAATAAAAACTCAACAGAAATAAATTCAAATTTTCAAAATTGCGATAATAAAATTTAAAAAAATGTTTTACAAGAGAATTCTTAACAAAATGATTCTTTGATAACTAAAATGTGTTTGGAAATTGAATTAGCTTTGACGGAATATGGTATGAATGTAAATATGTTCACTCAATCACCAATATTTGCGAAGATGGGTCAAATAAATCCTCAATTATTCACAGCAGAAGTACTTATAAGTTCTATAAAATTAATTCGAGACGAAAGAGGGTCAAGTGAAATGCCAATTGCTCTCCGTGATGGTAATTATTTTGAATATTTAGAAATAAGTGATGTAACTATAACTGTAATAGGATATAGATTTATTTATCTATTTAAAATACCTTTATTAGAAATCGGCAATTATAAAGCATATAGAGCTATTCCAGTACCAAAAAAAATAAATAATAGTTTAGCTGTTTATATTTCAAACCCACACAAATACATAATAACTAATAACGAAAAATTATTGTATTCTCCTAGTAAAAAAAATTTTTAAGAACATTGTAAAACTCATAAACTAGTTTATTTTTGTATGACAATTCATCCTAAATATTATATTCAAAAACATGATGCTTGTCTGAGTAAAATTGTAAATGATCCTTTGAAATTTGAAAAGAATGATTGCGAACTACGCCCTCCTTATTATTCTGTATTCGGCCTAGCTCTAGGCTTGTTCAACAGTTCTTTCTTTTCCACCGTTTCCTAGAATAAATCTTACTTTTTGAATATTAACTCTGCATTGTCTTATTTTTCGACCATACCTTAACAGGTTATGAGCCCCAGACACGCTTACACTGCGCAAGTTGAAGAAAGTTAATTAGTTTAATAGTGAATTTTGAAAGACAGAAATCTAACCTAGTTATCGCTGGTTTTCACGTGTATGTACTTGCACCAGTGTTCCATTGAGTAAGGAAAAGAAGTAAACACCTGCTAAAATCTCAGCTTTAACTACTTCAGAAGCAGCAAAAAAAAAGGGAAAATATACCGACAGAAATCCACGTATCGGTACAGCGTTGGCACGAGGAGATAAGAATACGCAAAGAACAATGAAAGGTTGCAAGAACAATGAAAACGCGAACATGGGTGAGACAAAAGAGCAGGGTAGTCAAGGGCTGCTAACTAGTCTAGGTGAAAGTAAGTACATATTCGATAACTGTTTTCATCGAAAGTTTGTTTGAAGAAATATAATAGTAAAACATATATATTAAAAAAATAAGTAAGTACATGTTCGATAACTGTTTCTTATCGAAAGTGTGATTGAAAAATTAATAATAAAGTATATATAAAAGAAAAAAACGTAGAAAAGGTGTGCATGGCTCTGATCTCTTGTAAATCTTCATTTTTTCTTCTCTCTCTCAAGATCGTGTTAAAATTTAAAACAATTTAAAAAAAAAATTAATACATAATAGGGTTTCCGTTCAAAAAGGTGAAATTAAAAAAAAAGGGAATAAAAGGAAGGAAAAATATTGAAAGTTGCGTCATATAAATATTTCTAGAACAATAGATACGAATGCTTAAACGTGTTCGAACTAGAAGACGCTGTTTACCTACACACGAGGGAGAGTAAGAGAGGAAGAAAGAAAGGAAAGATAAAGGACAGAGTAGGGCACATATACGTTTCAAACACACATCAAAATTATATCACACGACACAAGAGAGCGACACGACACATAGCGCGTTTATTTATTAATATAAAAAAATTAAAAAAAGAAAAAATAAATATATGTATATATATATGTAGGGTGCGAGAACGTGAGTGAGAACACTTAAGCATGAGTGGGCCAGAGAGTACTTATCGGATATAGTTAGGCAAAAGATACGCTATGTAATATAAACAACCGAATAACGATAGAAAGAGCGTCACCCAAGGAAATAAATTAAAGAAAAGAAACCAAGAGGCAGTCATCGTTTAGTAGCCGAGCTAATAAGGCGTTTTACCATCACTGTATTTTTACTTTCTTTATATTAAATATATTGCATATCCGTGAAGAGAGGTTTTTTCTTTCTACATCAACCTTTTAATAACACTGCGGAATTCTTTCCTTTTTACTCGTTAGATATCCTTTAGGAAGACTAACAGGAGAAGGGGAATCCCACATTTGGGGGCTCGCAGCCGGGATTATAGAAAGAAAATAGGTCTCACGATTGCAATATCAAGTCGGGTAAAGCTGTTTTAAGTTGTAAAGTTGTGTTACGGTTACCAACAAGTGTGAATCCGATTGAAAAGTTGAAGAAGGGCGGGATTTGAAGAAGCGTAAAAGTTGAAGACGCAGAATGCTAGATTAAAAGTTGCATAGTAATCGGTAGTGTTGGTGTAACGGTAAGATAGTAAGACAGTAGTATGTGTTAAAAGTAAGTAAAGAGGCTAGAACGATGGCTCAAGTTAAGGTAACATATGAAACAAAGGAGAGAGAAGAACAGAGTGGATGTGAAGAGTTGGACGAGACGATCGTCGAAGGCACATCACGAGGAAGACGAAAGCCGGAACAGAAAGGCAAAGGTAAAAATAAAGTAGCGGAAGAAGAAGAAGAAGAAATAATTAATTACACAAGTGAACAGATTGATTCAATGAAGTTGATAGAGTTAAAGAATGCAGTAAAGAAATTAGGATTATCCCCAGTGGGTAACAAACAGACGCTAAGAGATCGTTTAAAGGACGCGATGGTGATTAAAGAAAGTGAAGACGAGGAAGAAGAATCCGAATTCGAAGGCGAACGAGAAGAAGGATCGCATAGAAATTCACAAAACAACAGAAGAAGAGCGGTAGAGGCCATTACGCAGCGATTAGCTTCGTTCACCATAGGGATATAGAAGACAGCTTATAATACTTCAGCGGAGACGATATGCTAACAGTAGATCAGTGGATCAATGACTTTGAAGATACCAGTGCAGTATTGGGTTGGAACGAGTTGCAAAAGTTTGTGTACGGAAAGCGTATGCTGAAGGGATCAGCAAGGCAGTTCATCACCTTCGAAAAAGAAATTAAGTCATGGAACAGTTTAAAGCGTAGTTTAATTAAAGAATTTAAAACCGAGGTAAATCAGGCAACGATTCATTCGCAATTATTTAAGCGCAGGCAACAACCAAACGAAAGAAGCCGTAGGTACATTTACAGTATGCGAGAAATCGCGAATCAAGGTAATGTCGATGAAATAGCTCTTATACAATATATAGCAAACGGTTTACAAGGCGATCGTCGCCATAAGGCGGTTTTGTATGGGTCACGAACGCTCCCAGAGCTACAAAGCATTATCGAAATATTCGAGAAAATAAAAAGAAGGTATTGGACAAGGGATGCGAGATAGAAAGGGGGGACAAAGAAACGTAGCAACGGCGCGCGTTAATTCGTCACCAACGGTAAAAAGAGATGGTTGTTACTGATGTGGCTCGATAGAACATAGGTTTCGTGCATGCCCAGATAGAAACAAGGGACGTAAATGTTTTAAATGTAATGACTACGGACACATAGCACCTTATTGTAATAAGTCGAGTAAACCAGCGGAAAATGTAACGAGCGTCAATTGTCTCCACACTTTTACGGATAGAATTGCGATTAAGATAAACGGTTTATTTGTATATGCGTTATTAGATATGGGAAGCGAAGTAAACTTAATCAATTCAGAGATATATAATAAGATAGGGAAACCAGCGTTATGTGAAACCGCTCGACGATTTACAGGATTAGGTAACGCGATAACAAAGCTGATAGGGAAATTTGAAGCAAATATCGATATCGAAGGCGATAAGTATGCGACGGATGTATTTGTAGTGGGTCCTTTAGATATGCGTGACGAAGTTCTTTTAGGAAAAGAACTTTTTTTTTATTCCAATTTGTTCCAAGCCGAGGAGATTAGCTCCGAAAGAAAAGAATATAGTAGCACAGCAGATAGATGAGTGGTTAAACGAAGGGATAATTCGACCAAGTACGAGCGAATATAGTAGTCCGGTAGTGGTAGTACCCAAAAAGGACGGAACGGATAGAGTTTGTGTTGATTTTCGTAGATTAAACACAAAGATAATAAGGGATCGATTCCCAATGCCATTGATCGAGGATTGTATCGATGCGTTGACACGGGCGAAGGTGTTCTCGGTAATTGATCTTAAGAATGGATTTTTTCATGTTAGAATCGCGGAAGATAGTCGTAAGTTCACTTCATTTGTTATTCAAGACGGTCAATTTGAATTTCTTAAAACACCTTTTGGATTATGCAATAGCCCTACTAGTTTTCTAAGATTTGTTGATGAGATCTTTGGCGATTTAGTAAGAAGAAAAGTAGAAATAACGTATATGGATGATCTTGTTATCCCAGGTGTTGATAGTCGAGGAGGCGTATGAGAAGGTTAGAAGAAACATTGAAAGTTGCAGCGCGAAGTGGATTAATTATAAATTGGAAGAAATGCAAATTCCTTCGAGGAGACAATCGAATTTTTAGGTCACATAATACAGGATGGGAATATCCGCCCATCACCAGAAGAAGATAAAGGCAGTACAACATTTTCCGGAACCAAGAAATAAAAAGCAGGTGCAGAGTTTTTTAGGATTAACAGGATATTTCCGTAAATTCATTAAAGATTATGCAAAGATAGCAAGGTCATTATCAGATTTGTTAAAGTCGAATAGGGCATTCATTTTCGATACAGACGAAAGACGATCATTTTCACAGTTAAAATATCTATTATCTAAAGAACCGGTACTCCGTATTCACGATTCCGAAGCGATAACGGAGACACATACAGATGCAAGTATAGATGGATTAGGTGCCGTATTATTGCAAAAGGCACAGCAATGAAAACGATTTTCATCCACTTTATTACATGAGTCGTAAAACATCAGAAGCCGAGCGAAAATATCACTCATACGAGTTGGAAATTTTGGTGATAATTAAGGCAGTTCAGAAATTCCGAGTTTATTTGTTAGGGATTAAATTCAAATTAGTTACCGATTGTCCAGGCGTTTCAAAAGACACTTAAAAAACAGGATTTCGCGCCTAAAGTGGCCAGGTGGGCATTGTCACTAGAAGAATTCGATTATGAAGTTGAACACCGTGCGGGAGAAAGATTGAAACATGTAGACGCGCTTAGTCGTTTTCCAGTTAGATGTATCGAAGACACGCTTTTACAGAATATTAGAAAGAAACAGGAAGAGGAGGAAAGGTTACGTGTTATACGTCAAATAGTCGAAAAAGAACCATACGAAGACTATTTTTTGGAAAATAATGTTCTAATGAAAAATGTAAGCGGCAAAAAGGTAATAGTGTTACCTACGAGCATGCAGGTTAATGTAATTAAAAAGATTCACGAGAATGGACATTTTTCTGTACGTAAAGTGGCTGAAAGAGTGAAAGAGGAATTTTATGTACCAAACTTAAATGAAAAGATAGAAAAAATAGTTAGTTGTTGCATACCGTGTATATTAGCAGAGCGTAAGCAGGGAAAGAAAGAAGGTTTGTTAGAACCGATACCGAAGGGGGATAGACCACTTGAAACTTATCATATTGACCACTTAGGACCAATGACGGCGACGAACAAGACGTATAAACATATTCTGGTTATCGTAGATGGATTTTCTAAGTTTGTTTGGTTATATCCGACTAAGTCGACGACTTCACGAGAGACGATAGACAAATTGACGATACAACAGAGGACGTTCGGTAACCCGACGCGTATAGTAACAGACAGAGGGACAGCATTCACATCAGTAGATTTTAAAGAGTATTGTATGGCAGAAAACATTGAACATATTTTAACTACCACCGGTATACCAAGAGGAAACGGTCAAGTCGAAAGGGTCAATCGCATTATTATCTCGGTATTGACTAAATTATCAATAGATGCGCCAGATAAATGGTATAAACATGTAGATAAAGTTCAGAGAGCGATTAATAGCACTCATCAGCGTAGCATAGATGAGGTCACCTTTCGAGGTAATGTTCGGTACGAAAATGAAACAACGAGAAGATTTGACAGTTTTAACATTAATAGAGAAGGAAGCAATAGCGCAGTTTGCAGACGAACGTTTAGAATTAAGACAAGCAGCTAAAGAAAGTTTGTTAAAAGTTCAAGAAGAGAATCGGCGTAATTATAATCGTAAATGTAAGAAAGCGACTGTATATAATGAAGGCGATTTAGTAGCGATAAAACG
>NW_028301028.1:0-42459 GCF_049000335.1 Polistes dominula
CCTTTTGAGATATTTTAAAAAAGTGTAAAAAAAGGTTGAAATTTGTTTTTTATTTTTTTAATATATCTCGAAAAGAATAGAAAAATACAATATCTTTGTATATAACCTTTTTTGTAGGAAATAAAATTGTCTACAAAACATAATATTTGTAAAATCGCTCTATCTTGCTTAGTTTTTGAGATATTTTAAAAAATGTAAAAAAAGGTGGGAATTTGTTTTTTATTTTTTTAAAATATCTCGAAAAGTAATAGAAATACAATATCTTTGTATAAACTTTTTTGTAGAAATAAAATTCTAAAAACATAATATAAATTATTTGTAATTTTTTATTGTTACGTCTCGAGAAGAGATTTCACGAGTGGCCGCTGTCACCAGTTCTTACTTGAAGAGTAAGAACGAATTTAGAGATTTCTCAACCGGTCACGACCTTGCAGTCGTTTACTCGGATAAGAGAAAGAAAGTCAATGCCTGTTTTTGGGTCAGCCTGCTTATCCAGTACTTTACCCGGGATAGGCTTTACTCGCGGATACCGGAGCGTCGGACGTCAATATGTCAAAGAAAACTCAACCCTGGATGTTAACCAAATCTTTAATTCTTACCTGGTTTCCGGTGCTGGCCAATGGGAGATGCAATCCAAATATGCCGACTGAAATTGGCGTTTGAAGGAAGGGTGCAGTTGTTAAATCACAATCACAATGTAGAATAACAATATAGTATATTTTAAAATTTAAATTTAGATTTAAATTGTTACACAATAAACACCTTGTTGCACACACACACAATTATTAATGAACAATGTTAACGGAATATTAATTTGGTAACAAATAAAGGACTTAGGCTTGCAAAGATTTATGATAGCAATAATAACTAAGAATAAAATGTTCAAAGTCAATGACTAAGTTCTATTAAACAAGAGAGAGAGAACTTAGTAACAAAATTTAAATAAACTGATTGTAAATCAACCTAAGTTAAAAATACCAAGTTAATATTCATAAATCGTCGATAATCGAATCAGATCACACCAGGCAAATGCCGTTCAACTCACGAACACACGATTTAGATATACGCAGTAGTAGATTAATATAATAATACTTAAAATCAAAACTAAACGAACATCAGACAAATTTAAGAAACGTACTCAATAATTATATAAGGTGGACTTTATAAGTACACTTGGAGTACTAGAACAAAACTTAAGACAAATTTTTGACAAGTACCAAATGATTATATGAGATGGACTTATAAATGGACTTAGAAAAATATTACAAAACTAGACTACTCTTAGACAAATCTTAGACACGTACTCAATTACTGTATATGGTGGACTTATAAATGAACTCAGAAAATTAGTACAAAACTAGACAATCTTTAGACTAAGTTTAGACACGTACTCGATGATAATTTAAGGTGGACTGACTTCATGGACGAACGTAGCATCGCAAGAAGCGTCCGTTTCGGAAGAGTGGGAGTACCTCCCACTTACGCAAAAATGCTTCCTCCACTACTGACTTCCACACCGTGAGACCCAAGTCAAGGAGAAGAATTCGCTGACAAAAATATTAGTTACTATCAAGCGCGAATTCTTCGAAGAGAAATAGGTATTACTTACATTGGAATTTTATCAAGCGCGAATTCTTCGAAGAGAAATAAGTATTACTTACATTGGAATTTTATCAAGCGCGAATTCTCCGAAGAAAGATAAGTGTCAGTTACATTGGAATGTTATCAAGCGCGAGCTCCTGGGACTGCGCCGTCAGCAAAAATGCACGTGCAGACAGAATATGAGTAACGAATATAATATAATAAAGTATGAATATTTTATGCACATTGAAATAATAATTTAAAAGCAACCATTCCAATATAACGTCGACCGATAAGTCAGTACTGGAAGAACGCAATGTCGGTATTACCGACATTTACTTATCGACTAAACTAGTTACCGACCGACACTGTCGGTAATGCAGATTCCTCTATGAACGACAATGGATTCTCAATACTCTAATTTATCCATTCTACAAAATACAATTTATCGATGGTCGTTCATAGGAAATACAGAATTATCTTTACAAAGAATAATAACAATATGGAAAAGAAAAGCATAATTACCAAATATTTAAGTATATATAGCGTGAAAATAAGGTACATTAGCGCGAACGAAAATGATCTATTATAATTGATCTAATAACTAATGTACATACAAAGTATCGAATTTATATACTAAAACAAACAGTATGAGATATATGTATATATATAAAAAGAAAAATTTTTCTCGCAAGGTTTACATAGTACTTATAGAACTATTTTCACGCAAAATTATACAAACTAAAGTTTAACAAATTACTTTTACGCAAAAATTAGACAGACTAATAATATTCAAATACGACAGAGTTTACCAAATTTAAAACTTTTGGGTGTAGTGCACGAAATTCGAATTTAGACGTCACTGGACGTGACACCTCCCCCCTTAAGAAGAAGAACCATGGGATTTACTCCCGTGGTCTTCGCAACGAACGAAATTTCTGAGTGATTTCGTCATCCATATGAAATTGAACCCGCTTACCAGGTGTATTTTCTGTCTGGCAGCCTCTCGAATCCAAGGTAGGTTGGGTGGCCCCGGAGTCACCGCTTGAAGGTTCTGGTGTCTCCGTGCGCACCGACTGAAGTTCAATTCCATTGTCCGAATTTTGAGTGGGCCGAGCATCCTTCCCGCGCCCCAAATGGAGGAGTAGGCTCGTGATTGAGCCCCAAACTGCACCCAACATATGTAAACTCCAACCATAAACTGTGTGCAGGGCGTACCCTCGAAGAACAGAGTCTATGATCAATTTCACTACTTTAAAAATAAGCACAATTCCAAGAATAGCAGAACTGACCGTTCCGAATTTCAATAGACCGTTCCAAAGTTTAGAGGTCACACTTTCTGCTAATTCACTAACACCTTTTTCACCCACAAAATCCACAAGATTTAACGTGTCAACTTTCACTTTATGTCCAGCTGCTCCTCTCGCGATAGTGTTCAAAATAGACGGTTGCTCAACAGGGAACATTACATGGTCCCGGAGATCGTCCAAATCCGCCTGTGTATAAATCCCACTAGTCGCGAGCGATCCCGCATCGATGTATCTCCAGACCACATCCGTGTCTGGCAGTAGAATTTGGGGATCCTTTACGTATGTTGGCTTTGGTAGCAGCTGATACCAGGTTCCCTCGATCAAATATTCCTGTGGCAGTAGTGCGCTGCACGGTACTTCAGTACCTTTTCTAACTAAAATTCTCGACTTTGGTTTTAAATAAACACTTAAATTTTGATATATCACGGGAAGTTCTCTATAACATAATTCCGAATGTCTTATTTTCACTGGAATAGGGGTGCACTTGACAATATGCGCGACTTCACCGGCCACCACCGCCATGTACCCCGGCCTCTTCATGACCGTGTACGCAAAAACATCTGGGAGAATGTTCGCAAATGCCAACGCGTTTCGAATAACCTGTTGTTCTAGGTTACACTTCTGTTGTAAGATGTTTATATAGAGAGACTCCAGCTGGTCACGGTGGTGCTTCTCAACGTATACGAACTTTGAATTTATATAGGCAAACAAATCCATGTTTTGGGGTGTTATTTTTGCCTTTGACGTAAACGTATGACCACTTGTTGTTTCCAAGATAAAAAGTTTGGGATGTTCAGTAGTGACCAGAGTATACCCGCAAATGTGGAGCTCGTTTTTACCCATCAACGCGAAGGCAGTGTCTCCCTCCGTCACCGAGTACATTGTTGTAATATGTGAGATTGCGATTGATGACGTCACTTTGGTGGCGGACCCCTCATACAGTGCCGTATATCGTTCAAAATTACACGACGAACCGGGAACAACTGTCCAAAATGCACAACCGTTTTCGTCTGTAAAACACGTTCCCTCTGAAAAAGTGCACGATATATGTCCCCTAAGAGAAATCAAGTTCTCACCACTTTTCACTATTCCCGTGTATATTCTAATGTCTGTGCGCACTACACTTTGAACAACCACACTGTCCCACGTACCGTCGGTATCCGAATATTGGGTGCCTTGACACCTACCGTCGGTGGTAATGGAACCCGCTAACGTAACACTTCGAAAGTCTGTCGAGTTAACACGTAGTCCACTAATCTGTGTGAATGAGTTCAACGAAAGTGTACCGGTATTTATCATACTCTTACAAACGTTCGAAGACACTTCAAGTAAATAAATGCGGCGACCGTTATGAACCGCCGAGATATGCGAACTCATTCCACAGTAATAAATTGTTCTGTCTATTTCCACTCTGCACTGATATACGCGCACATTATCATAGTCTGTCAGCTGTAACAGCTGCACGTACGTCACCGACTTGTTGGGCGATGACACGGGTAGATTACACTCCCCGGTCTCCAGCAATGATACCGTGCTGATGTTGGCAGAATTTCCACCACAGTCGTAACCCAAGAGAGCGAAGGCCGTCGTGACGCAACAAAGGATGACGTAGCAAACCTTGGAATTCATCCTTCCTGGTGATAATGTACAGTCAGTGGCAAAACAAATATGTTAGCAAAATATTTTAATATACAAATATTTACGAAAGAAGACTACCTTTTAGATTTCGACAATTTTAGCTTATCTTTATGAACAATCTTACTTTTACCTTTATAACTAATTTTGATGTTATTTTTGGGTAGCACTTCTAGGACCTGGTGGGGACCAGTATATTGGTTTCCCAATTTAGACGTTGGCTGTTTCAAAAGATAGACATCCTGACCAACTTTAAGCTTTTGACCTCTAGCATTTTTATCATAATAATATTTAGATTTAATTTTAGCTCCCACCAAGTTCTGTCTTGCCGCCTTTTGTGCGGTTCTTATTTTATTAACTAAATCCAAATAATATTCTAAGTAGGTATCTTCTAAATTGATTCCAGTTATAACATCTACTGATGGCACATTTGCCTGTTTACCAAAAACCAATTCATGAGGGGTGAATCTTGTTCCCTCATGCGTGCTAGTATTATAAGCGAACATTGCATGGGTGAGCCACTTATCCCACTCGCTTCTTTTATTAATATAATGTTTTAAATATTCAATAAGGACAATATGAGAACGTTCCAAAGATCCGTTCGATTGCGGATGAAATGCAGTGGTTTTAATCTGCTTACAATTATATTGTTTTGATATTGCCCTTAGTAAAGAACCTGTAAAATTTGTGCCCTGGTCTGTCAAAATTGATCGTGGAGCCCCGAAAATATTACAAAAGTTATGAACTAGACCTTCTGCGATGTCGACGGACGTAATTGATTTTAGAGGTACCGCAATGAAATATTTTGTTAGTGCATCCTGAATAGTGAGTACATATTTATTACCCATCTTTGTCTCCTGTAACGGGCCCACGATGTCCATGGCAATCTTGTCGAATGCCGCTCCTGGCGTATCGGTTAATATCATTGGCTCTTTGGATTTAATTCTAACTAATTTCTTAATTTGACAACTTTCACAAATATTTATAAATTCTTGAATATCTTTTTTCATATTTGGCCAATGATATTTTTGTCGAATACGATTATACGTTTTTGTCACACCTTTGTGACCACCGATAGGCGAGGAGTGGCATTCCGCTATAATGTCCTCCCTCTTTTCCGTCTCTGGAATAGATACTTCATTATTACAAACAACTATTTTACAGTTTTCATTTTCGAATGTATTAATAATTTTTCTCAAGATTCGTAACCATGAAATTCCGTCCAAACCTTGGGTCCTCGAGATGCTGACTGATGTTAACCCAAGCTCGCGTGTGACGGATAGCAAAGACCCAATAGCTTCAACCAGCGTTTCAAATTTAGTGGCATTTATTGCCCGTTCTTTAATGGGGATCGCGATTAGCTTATATTTGCCGAATTTCACCACTTTAGCGCGTCCCAGCACCAGTTCTTCAAATTTCGGAAGCTTATGTATTTTACTTAAAGTCTTTGCCCCTTCGTCACACGGAGTTCCGACTAGATCTGTAAAAATAACTAAATTATCGTGTCTTAAATTTAGCGAATCTCTTGTGACTCCTACATTGTCTGTTAGCATTCTTAAATGCGTGTTATGTTCGGTCTCAGTCTGCGGGGAGTAAAGTCTGTCATACGCGGATGAGTCATCCGTATCGTCGACGTCAGAGCCTTCATCGTCCGTTACCGTCCCTGTAACTGGATCGACTGTATCAGATGACGATGAAGTAAGACCAGTCACTCTGTCAGCTGTCTCGTTGACGTCACAGTCCCCGTCGTCGTCCGCAGTTTGTCTAATGTCAAATTTAGTAAGACTGTCGTCCGAATCGAACATATTTATTGGGAGAATGTTTTTACTCTCCACCGGATTTCGCGACAACGCATCTGCGTTCGAATTTGCAGTTCCAGATTTGTATACGATTTTAAATGAGTATTCTGCCAATTTAAGACCCCACTTAACAAGCCTAGATGTAGGATCCTTTACTGATTTCAACCATACTAACGGCCTGTGATCGGTTACCAGAACAAACTCTCTGCCGTACAAATATGGCCTAAAATAACTTGTCGCGTAAACTATTGCCAAAAGCTCCCTTTCAATTGTGGAGTAATTTCTTTCAGCCTGATTCAAAATTCGCGAACAGTAGGAAATAGGCAGATCCTTTCCAACAGGACCTTGGCTCAACACGGCACCGATTGCATAGCCGGATGCGTCTGTCGTTACGTTAAAAGGCAACTCAAAATTTGGATACTGCAAGATTGGTTCTTTACACAAAGAATCACGTAACGAGCAAAAAGCGTTTTCCTGGGCATTCTCCCAGCAAAACAAAACATCCTTTTTCAACAAATCCGTTAGCGGTTTGGCGACTTTAGAGAAGGCAGGAATAAACCTTCTATAATAACCGGCGAGTCCCAAAAACTGACGAACTGATTTTGCGTTCCTCGGACGCGGAAATTCACGGACTGCCTCTAATTTCTTTGGGTCCGGTTTTACACCGTCTTCCCCAATAATGTGTCCTAAATAAATTACCTCCCGTCTCAGAAATTCGCATTTGTCGGGCTGTAATTTTAAATTTGCTTGACGAAGTCTGCGAGCGAGCTTACCAAATTTTATCTCATGCTCGTTAAGTGAACTTGCATAAAGAACGACATCGTCCAAGTAAACAAACATTTCTTCGCCTTGTAAACCGGTCAAGACATGATCCATCAACCGTTGAAAGGTTGCTGGTGCGTTTTTCAAGCCAAAAGGCATTCTACAAAATTCGAAATGACCATACGGGGTCGAGAACGCTGTCTTTTCGCGGTCATCCGGATGCATTCTAATTTGGTGAAATCCGGATTTCAGATCAAAAGTAGAAAAATATTTAGCCGCGCCGAGTTGATCCAAAATTTCGGTGATGTTGGGCAAAGGATATGCATCACCTACTGTTTTTTCATTAAGATTCCGGTAATCGATCACCATGCGCCATTGTTTATTACCTTTTGAATCCGCCTTTTTAGGAACAATCCATATAGGAGAATTATATGGAGAGATGGACGGCTTAATTATCCCGTCAACTAACATTTCTGAAGTCTGTTTCCTAATTTCTTCCTTGTGAACCGGGGGAAATCTATATTGTTTAGTATGCACGGGAACGTTATCAGCTGTTGTTATTTTATGTTCCAAAACATTAGTGCTCCCCAATGGTTCACCTGGCAAATGGAAGATATCGGCGTTTAACTCAATTAATTTTGAAACAGATTTTGCCTCTTCCGTATTCAGATGATCAAGGCGTAAGAGGGATTTCACGGATTCAACCCTGGAGGGTGAGGAAGGTGACTCGGAATTCGAAACATCTGATTTTGGAATTGGATCAGCGGAGTTGGAGGCAAATATTGTATGAATATTGCGTAGGAAACCGGATGGATCAGAGGTATTGGACGCTGAATTCGGAAGAGTACCAATACTATAATCCAATAATTCTACTTTAGGAATTGTCAAATCAACGGATTCAAAAGTCGTATTCGTTACTTTAATATACGCCTTTCCGTTTACGTTCCTAACTAAAGCCTCTCCTGCAAAAACTCCGGGCTGAAGATTCAAACGAGGGACATATCCCTCTGTAGTTTCGACATTATTAATATGAATAGAGCAAATTTTTGACATACGAGACGGAATATTAATTCTCTCCTCTTCTATAAATGAGATTACCTTTTTCCGAAATCTGAGGCATCTATTCTCATAGTCAACCAGAGCTGACCTTGACCTCAAGAAATCATTTCCCAAAATACCGTCCGTCTCGACAGGAAAATCATTCCTAACCAAATGAAATTTTACATACTCCCCGAACATGCAAATATTAGTAGATCCAAGGGTCAAATGACCACCGGGGGAAATTCCTACTAAATGTAAAATTTCAGACTTATTTATTTTAAGGTCCATTTGTAATTTATTAATCTTAATCAAATTTACTTGTGCGCCAGTGTCAATTAACAACGTCACGGTACCCGTCAGCTGTTTTGAGGTACACGTGACAAGCGGAGCGGAGACCGTTGGTTCATACATTATTTTTCTGATGTCGACGGTCCTGCTTTTGCCGTCGGACTTGGTGGACGCGGACCCGGAGGGGGAACCCGACGCGCGTCCGTTACCGGCTTCCCCTCCCCGTTTCCCGCCACGCGTTTATTTTCGATGTATTTCAATTTCCTACAGTCAGCTTTAAAATGACCAAAATTTTTGCAATAATTACATCGTTTCCGAAATGAACCCCTAACGTTTCGAGGAGAATTACTTCTACTTCCGCTCGGTTCACTGCGATCTTTCCCTTTACTATTCTTTTTCCAACAATAGTTTTCACTATGTCCGCGCTTTCCACAAAAGTTGCATACCACAACCTGTCTAATCACCCTTACTTTTGGGTTACTGTCTTTAACGACCGACAACTTGTTCCTAGCCGCATCAGCCTGTATCTGTTTATCGATTTTTAAAAGACAAACCAACGCTGAGCTAAAGTCGTGATATTTTTCAAAACGCAATGATGTGCGATACTCAGGAGAAAGGCCTCTTATAAAGGCGTCTAAGCCCTCCTCCTCTATTTTTCGTTCTACAGAGCGTTCCAATCTACCTAACTGCTTCGATTCTTCGTCAATGATCGACTGCGTCAAATCACGGATTCTACTAAAATAATCAAGGACGTGTTCTCCTGGTTTCTTAAATTCGGTTGCCAATTGTCCGCGATAGTAATTTGCGCCGTACGATGGTAAGAACGCGTCTTTCAAACGTTCAATTAACTGTTCCACTCGAGTTACTTTTATATGTTCAATAACGACGTAAGCATGCCCACTTAACTTCGAAATCAACGATCTTGTTAACGAGTTTTCTAATTCGTCAGAATAGTTTTCGGGCAACGAATCGAGAGCCCTCTTACATGCTCTCGCGAACTGGTTTACGGAAATATTGTGACCGTCAAACTTCGGAACCCCCTCTGTAATTTCACGAATTTTAATCGACGGGCAACCGCTTCGCGGTTGTGGGGTTGGCGGTCGCGAGGAGGCCAATGTACTCCTTAATAACTCGTTCTCTCGCCTAAGGCGATTCATTTCCAAATTATACTTATCCATATCGTCGACGGGCGTTATCGAACGTCTTCGCGCGGGAACTGGGCGAGGCGACCCGCCTCGGGAGACACCGGGCGTCCGGGATACTGTGATAAATGAATCCACCGGAGTACGCGTCCTCTCAAATCCTCGGAAGTCGCCCGAATATTCATCATCTGATCTTTGATTCTCTCCTCCCCCAATTTCTAATCTGCGCTCTCTTCGCGCTAGTTCCCGCCTTTGTGCTTCGATTTCTGATTCCCTCTTGTCTAGTTCCTCCTGTCTTTTAAATATTTCTATCTGAACTTTGCCTAACTGCTCTTGAATCAGCATTATATCTTCCATCTTTCGTCTGATTTCGCTTTCCTTATCCAAAAATTCCCTACTAGTTCCAATTGGAGATTCTGCTCCAGCGCGTGCACGTTCCGATGCCATTTTAAATTGTAAAAATTTAGTTTAAACAAACAAACAAAAAAAAAACAAAATTTATACGAAACAATCCGAAAGTCCAAGTAAGCAAACCGTAGAAAATATCCGACAAACTACGAGTATCGCGAGGTGACAAAACCGTATTGTTGGGCTATCCCACCGCTGTCACCAATTTTTTGTTACTTGTTACGTCTCGAGAAGAGATTTCACGAGTGGCCGCTGTCACCAGTTCTTACTTGAAGAGTAAGAACGAATTTAGAGATTTCTCAACCGGTCACGACCTTGCAGTCGTTTACTCGGATAAGAGAAAGAAAGTCAATGCCTGTTTTTGGGTCAGCCTGCTTATCCAGTACTTTACCCGGGATAGGCTTTACTCGCGGATACCGGAGCGTCGGACGTCAATATGTCAAAGAAAACTCAACCCTGGATGTTAACCAAATCTTTAATTCTTACCTGGTTTCCGGTGCTGGCCAATGGGAGATGCAATCCAAATATGCTGACTGAAATTGGCGTTTGAAGGAAGGGTGCAGTTGTTAAATCACAATCACAATGTAGAATAACAATATAGTATATTTTAAAATTTAAATTTAGATTTAAATTGTTACACAATAAACACCTTGTTGCACACACACACAATTATTAATGAACAATGTTAACGGAATATTAATTTGGTAACAAATAAAGGACTTAGGCTTGCAAAGATTTATGATAGCAATAATAACTAAGAATAAAATGTTCAAAGTCAATGACTAAGTTCTATTAAACAAGAGAGAGAGAACTTAGTAACAAAATTTAAATAAACTGATTGTAAATCAACCTAAGTTAAAAATACCAAGTTAATATTCATAAATCGTCGATAATCGAATCAGATCACACCAGGCAAATGCCGTTCAACTCACGAACACACGATTTAGATATACGCAGTAGTAGATTAATATAATATTACTTAAAATCAAAACTAAACGAACATCAGACAAATTTAAGAAACGTACTCAATAATTATATAAGGTGGACTTTATAAGTACACTTGGAGTACTAGAACAAAACTTAAGACAAATTTTTGACAAGTACCAAATGATTATATGAGATGGACTTATAAATGGACTTAGAAAAATATTACAAAACTAGACTACTCTTAGACAAATCTTAGACACGTACTCAATTACTGTATATGGTGGACTTATAAATGAACTCAGAAAATTAGTACAAAACTAGACAATCTTTAGACTAAGTTTAGACACGTACTCGATGATAATTTAAGGTGGACTGACTTCATGGACGAACGTAGCATCGCAAGAAGCGTCCGTTTCGGAAGAGTGGGAGTACCTCCCACTTACGCAAAAATGCTTCCTCCACTACTGACTTCCACACCGTGAGACCCAAGTCAAGGAGAAGAATTCGCTGACAAAAATATTAGTTACTATCAAGCGCGAATTCTTCGAAGAGAAATAGGTATTACTTACATTGGAATTTTATCAAGCGCGAATTCTTCGAAGAGAAATAAGTATTACTTACATTGGAATTTTATCAAGCGCGAATTCTCCGAAGAAAGATAAGTGTCAGTTACATTGGAATGTTATCAAGCGCGAGCTCCTGGGACTGCGCCGTCAGCAAAAATGCACGTGCAGACAGAATATGAGTAACGAATATAATATAATAAAGTATGAATATTTTATGCACATTGAAATAATAATTTAAAAGCAACCATTCCAATATAACGTCGACCGATAAGTCAGTACTGGAAGAACGCAATGTCGGTATTACCGACATTTACTTATCGACTAAACTAGTTACCGACCGACACTGTCGGTAATGCAGATTCCTCTATGAACGACAATGGATTCTCAATACTCTAATTTATCCATTCTACAAAATACAATTTATCGATGGTCGTTCATAGGAAATACAGAATTATCTTTACAAAGAATAATAACAATATGGAAAAGAAAAGCATAATTACCAAATATTTAAGTATATATAGCGTGAAAATAAGGTACATTAGCGCGAACGAAAATGATCTATTATAATTGATCTAATAACTAATGTACATACAAAGTATCGAATTTATATACTAAAACAAACAGTATGAGATATATGTATATATATAAAAAGAAAAATTTTTCTCGCAAGGTTTACATAGTACTTATAGAACTATTTTCACGCAAAATTATACAAACTAAAGTTTAACAAATTACTTTTACGCAAAAATTAGACAGACTAATAATATTCAAATACGACAGAGTTTACCAAATTTAAAACTTTTGGGTGTAGTGCACGAAATTCGAATTTAGACGTCACTGGACGTGTTTTAGGGGTTAAATTTTTTTGGTTATTAAAGAATTGTAAAAATAAATTTAAAGAAGTTTTTTTAGATATTATTAATTAAATTTGTAAAGTTTTTTTATTTGAAGTAATTGGTTTAAATAATGTTTTTAGTATTTGTGTAAAAATGTATTTTATTGTTTTTTTTGAAGTGTTTTTTTGTAGTAAAAAAATAATTTAATTTGTGTTAAATAAGGTGTTAAAATTAGTTTAAGAAGAATTTGGATTATAAAAAGTTTTAAAAAGAAATGTTATTTGAGAATAATGAAAAATGTTATGTAAAAATTTTAATTTTTTGTATTGTAGAATAAATTTTTAAAAATTTGTGTTGAGTAAGGAAATTTAGGAGTGTTTTTTGGTTTAAATTTTTTTTATTAGTGTTGTTTGATTAAAATATTTTTTAGTTAAAGTTTATATTGAAAGAAGATTTTTGTATTTTTGTAGGAAATAATTGTTAAAAAAATTTTTTATTTTATTTTTATTTGGTGTTTTTTTGTGTTACGTCTCGAGAAGAGATTTCACGAGTGGCCGTTGTCACCAGTTCTTACTTGAAGAGTAAGAACGAATTTAGAGATTTCTCAACCGGTCACGACCTTGCAGTCGTTTACTCGGATAAGAGAAAGAAAGTCAATGCCTGTTTTTGGGTCAGCCTGCTTATCCAGTACTTTACCGGGATAGGTTTACTCGCGGATACCGGAGCGTCGGACGTCAATATGTCAAAGAAAACTCAACCCGGATGTTAACCAATCTTTTTACCTGGTTTCCGGTGCTGGCCAATGGGAGATGCAATCCAAATATGTTGACTGAAATTGGCGTTTGAAGGAAGGGTGAGTTGTTAAAAAATCAATGTAGAATAACAATTAGTTATTTTAATTTAAATTTATTTATTGTTACAATAAAACTTGTTGCACAAAAATTATTAAGAAATGTTAAGGAATATTAATTTGGTAACAATAAAGGACTTAGGTTGCAAGATTTATATAGCAATAATAACTAAGAATAAAATGTTCAAAGTAATGACTAAGTTCTATTAAACAAGAGAGAGAGAACTTAGTAAAAATTTAAATAAATGATTGTAAATCAACCTAAGTTTAATACCAAGTTAATATTCATAAATCGTGAATCGAAAGATCACACGTGTTAACAAACACAGATTTAGATAACGCAGTAGTAGATTAATATAATATACTTAAAATCAAAACTAAACGAAATTAGACAATTTAAGAAACGTACTCAATAATTATATAAGGTGGATTTAGTAATGGAGTATAGAACAAAACTAAGACAAATTTTTGACAAGTACAAATATTATATAAGATGGACTTATAAATGGACTTAGAAAATTATTACAAAACTAGAAACTTTAGACAAATTTAGACACGTACTCGATTATGATATATAAGGTGGACTGACTTCATGGACGAACGTAGCATCGCAAGAAGCGTCCGTTTCGGAAGAGTGGGAGTACCTCCCACTTACGCAAAAATGCTTCCTCCACTACTGACTTCCACACCGTGAGACCCAAGTCAAGGAGAAGAATTCGCTGACAAAAATATTAGTTACTATCAAGCGCGAATTCTTCGAAGAGAAATAGGTATTACTTACATTGGAATTTTATCAAGCGCGAATTCTTCGAAGAGAAATAAGTATTACTTACATTGGAATTTTATCAAGCGCGAATTCTCCGAAGAAAGATAAGTGTCAGTTACATTGGAATGTTATCAAGCGCGAGCTCCTGGGACTGCGCCGTCAGCAAAAATGCACGTGCAGACAGAATATGAGTAACGAATATAATATAATAAAGTATGAATATTTTATGCACATTGAAATAATAATTTAAAAACAACCATTCCAATATAACGTCGACCGATAAGTCAGTACTGGAAGAACGCAATGTCGGTATTACCGACATTTACTTATCGACTAAACTAGTTACCGACCGACACTGTCGGTAATGCAGATTTCTCTATGAACGACAATGGATTCTCAATACTCCAATTTATCCATTCTACAAAATACAATTTATCGATGGTCGTTCATAGGAAATACAGAATTATCTTTACAAAGAATAATAACAATATGGAAAAGAAAAGCATAATTACCAAATATTTAAGTATATATATAGCGTGAAAATAAGGTACATTAGCGCGAACGAAAATGATCTATTATAATTGATCTAATAACTAATGTACATACAAAGTATCGAATTTATATACTAAAACAAACAGTATGAGATATATGTATATATATAAAAAGAAAAATTTTTCTCGCAAGGTTTACATAGTACTTATAGAACTATTTTCACGCAAAATTATACAAACTAAAGTTTAACAAATTACTTTTACGCAAAAATTAAACAGACTAATAATATTCAAATACGACAGAGTTTACCAAATTTAAAACTTTTGGGTGTAGTGCACGAAATTCGAATTTAGACGTCACTGGACGTGACACCTCCCCCCTTAAGAAGAAGAACCATGGGATTTACTCCCGTGGTCTTCGCAACGAACGAAATTTCTGAGTGATTTCGTCATCCATATGAAATTGAACCCGCTTACCAGGTGTATTTTCTGTCTGGCAGCCTCTCGAATCCAAGGTAGGTTGGGTGGCCCCGGAGTTACCGCTTGAAGGTTCTGGTGTCTCCGTGCGCACCGACTGAAGTTCAATTCCATTGTCCGAATTTTGAGTGGGCCGAGCATCCTTCCCGCGCCCCAAATGGAGGAGTAGGCTCGTGATTGAGCCCCAAACTGCACCCAACATATGTAAACTCCAACCATAAACTGTGTGCAGGGCGTACCCTCGAAGAACAGAGTCTATGATCAATTTCACTACTTTAAAAATAAGCACAATTCCAAGAATAGCAGAACTGACCGTTCCGAATTTCAATAGACCGTTCCAAAGTTTAGAGGTCACACTTTCTGCTAATTCACTAACACCTTTTTCACCCACAAAATCCACAAGATTTAACGTGTCAACTTTCACTTTATGTCCAGCTGCTCCTCTCGCGATAGTGTTCAAAATAGACGGTTGCTCAACAGGGAACATTACATGGTCCCGGAGATCGTCCAAATCCGCCTGTGTATAAATCCCACTAGTCGCGAGCGATCCCGCATCGATGTATCTCCAGACCACATCCGTGTCTGGCAGTAGAATTTGGGGATCCTTTACGTATGTTGGCTTTGGTAGCAGCTGATACCAGGTTCCCTCGATCAAATATTCCTGTGGCAGTAGTGCGCTGCACGGTACTTCAGTACCTTTTCTAACTAAAATTCTCGACTTTGGTTTTAAATAAACACTTAAATTTTGATATATCACGGGAAGTTCTCTATAACATAATTCCGAATGTCTTATTTTCACTGGAATAGGGGTGCACTTGACAATATGCGCGACTTCACCGGCCACCACCGCCATGTACCCCGGCCTCTTCATGACCGTGTACGCAAAAACATCTGGGAGAATGTTCGCAAATGCCAACGCGTTTCGAATAACCTGTTGTTCTAGGTTACACTTCTGTTGTAAGATGTTTATATAGAGAGACTCCAGCTGGTCACGGTGGTGCTTCTCAACGTATACGAACTTTGAATTTATATAGGCAAACAAATCCATGTTTTGGGGTGTTATTTTTGCCTTTGACGTAAACGTATGACCACTTGTTGTTTCCAAGATAAAAAGTTTGGGATGTTCAGTAGTGACCAGAGTATACCCGCAAATGTGGAGCTCGTTTTTACCCATCAACGCGAAGGCAGTGTCTCCCTCCGTCACCGAGTACATTGTTGTAATATGTGAGATTGCGATTGATGACGTCACTTTGGTGGCGGACCCCTCATACAGTGCCGTATATCGTTCAAAATTACACGACGAACCGGGAACAACTGTCCAAAATGCACAACCGTTTTCGTCTGTAAAACACGTTCCTTCTGAAAAAGTGCACGATATATGTCCCCTAAGAGAAATCAAGTTCTCACCACTTTTCACTATTCCCGTGTATATTCTAATGTCTGTGCGCACTACACTTTGAACAACCACACTGTCCCACGTACCGTCGGTATCCGAATATTGGGTGCCTTGACACCTACCGTCGGTGGTAATGGAACCCGCTAACGTAACACTTCGAAAGTCTGTCGAGTTAACACGTAGTCCACTAATCTGTGTGAATGAGTTCAACGAAAGTGTACCGGTATTTATCATACTCTTACAAACGTTCGAAGACACTTCAAGTAAATAAATGCGGCGACCGTTATGAACCGCCGAGATATGCGAACTCATTCCACAGTAATAAATTGTTCTGTCTATTTCCACTCTGCACTGATATACGCGCACATTATCATAGTCTGTCAGCTGTAACAGCTGCACGTACGTCACCGACTTGTTGGGCGATGACACGGGTAGATTACACTCCCCGGTCTCCAGCAATGATACCGTGCTGATGTTGGCAGAATTTCCACCACAGTCGTAACCCAAGAGAGCGAAGGCCGTCGTGACGCAACAAAGGATGACGTAGCAAACCTTGGAATTCATCCTTCCTGGTGATAATGTACAGTCAGTGGCAAAACAAATATGTTAGCAAAATATTTTAATATACAAATATTTACGAAAGAAGACTACCTTTTAGATTTCGACAATTTTAGCTTATCTTTATGAACAATCTTACTTTTACCTTTATAACTAATTTTGATGTTATTTTTGGGTAGCACTTCTAGGACCTGGTGGGGACCAGTATATTGGTTTCCCAATTTAGACGTTGGCTGTTTCAAAAGATAGACATCCTGACCAACTTTAAGCTTTTGACCTCTAGCATTTTTATCATAATAATATTTAGATTTAATTTTAGCTCCCACCAAGTTCTGTCTTGCCGCCTTTTGTGCGGTTCTTATTTTATTAACTAAATCCAAATAATATTCTAAGTAGGTATCTTCTAAATTGATTCCAGTTATAACATCTACTGATGGCACATTTGCCTGTTTACCAAAAACCAATTCATGAGGGGTGAATCTTGTTCCCTCATGCGTGCTAGTATTATAAGCGAACATTGCATGGGTGAGCCACTTATCCCACTCGCTTCTTTTATTAATATAATGTTTTAAATATTCAATAAGGACAATATGAGAACGTTCCAAAGATCCGTTCGATTGCGGATGAAATGCAGTGGTTTTAATCTGCTTACAATTATATTGTTTTGATATTGCCCTTAGTAAAGAACCTGTAAAATTTGTGCCCTGGTCTGTCAAAATTGATCGTGGAGCCCCGAAAATATTACAAAAGTTATGAACTAGACCTTCTGCGATGTCGACGGACGTAATTGATTTTAGAGGTACCGCAATGAAATATTTTGTTAGTGCATCCTGAATAGTGAGTACATATTTATTACCCATCTTTGTCTCCTGTAACGGGCCCACGATGTCCATGGCAATCTTGTCGAATGCCGCTCCTGGCGTATCGGTTAATATCATTGGCTCTTTGGATTTAATTCTAACTAATTTCTTAATTTGACAACTTTCACAAATATTTATAAATTCTTGAATATCTTTTTTCATATTTGGCCAATGATATTTTTGTCGAATACGATTATACGTTTTTGTCACACCTTTGTGACCACCGATAGGCGAGGAGTGGCATTCCGCTATAATGTCCTCCCTCTTTTCCGTCTCTGGAATAGATACTTCATTATTACAAACAACTATTTTACAGTTTTCATTTTCGAATGTATTAATAATTTTTCTCAAGATTCGTAACCATGAAATTCCGTCCAAACCTTGGGTCCTCGAGATGCTGACTGATGTTAACCCAAGCTCGCGTGTGACGGATAGCAAAGACCCAATAGCTTCAACCAGCGTTTCAAATTTAGTGGCATTTATTGCCCGTTCTTTAATGGGGATCGCGATTAGCTTATATTTGCCGAATTTCACCACTTTAGCGCGTCCCAGCACCAGTTCTTCAAATTTCGGAAGCTTATGTATTTTACTTAAAGTCTTTGCCCCTTCGTCACACGGAGTTCCGACTAGATCTGTAAAAATAACTAAATTATCGTGTCTTAAATTTAGCGAATCTCTTGTGACTCCTACATTGTCTGTTAGCATTCTTAAATGCGTGTTATGTTCGGTCTCAGTCTGCGGGGAGTAAAGTCTGTCATACGCGGATGAGTCATCCGTATCGTCGACGTCAGAGCCTTCATCGTCCGTTACCGTCCCTGTAACTGGATCGACTGTATCAGATGACGATGAAGTAAGACCAGTCACTCTGTCAGCTGTCTCGTTGACGTCACAGTCCCCGTCGTCGTCCGCAGTTTGTCTAATGTCAAATTTAGTAAGACTGTCGTCCGAATCGAACATATTTATTGGGAGAATGTTTTTACTCTCCACCGGATTTCGCGACAACGCATCTGCGTTCGAATTTGCAGTTCCAGATTTGTATACGATTTTAAATGAGTATTCTGCCAATTTAAGACCCCACTTAACAAGCCTAGATGTAGGATCCTTTACTGATTTCAACCATACTAACGGCCTGTGATCGGTTACCAGAACAAACTCTCTGCCGTACAAATATGGCCTAAAATAACTTGTCGCGTAAACTATTGCCAAAAGCTCCCTTTCAATTGTGGAGTAATTTCTTTCAGCCTGATTCAAAATTCGCGAACAGTAGGAAATAGGCAGATCCTTTCCAACAGGACCTTGGCTCAACACGGCACCGATTGCATAGCCGGATGCGTCTGTCGTTACGTTAAAAGGCAACTCAAAATTTGGATACTGCAAGATTGGTTCTTTACACAAAGAATCACGTAACGAGCAAAAAGCGTTTTCCTGGGCATTCTCCCAGCAAAACAAAACATCCTTTTTCAACAAATCCGTTAGCGGTTTGGCGACTTTAGAGAAGGCAGGAATAAACCTTCTATAATAACCGGCGAGTCCCAAAAATTGACGAACTGATTTTGCGTTCCTCGGACGCGGAAATTCACGGACTGCCTCTAATTTCTTTGGGTCCGGTTTTACACCGTCTTCCCCAATAATGTGTCCTAAATAAATTACCTCCCGTCTCAGAAATTCGCATTTGTCGGGCTGTAATTTTAAATTTGCTTGACGAAGTCTGCGAGCGAGCTTACCAAATTTTATCTCATGCTCGTTAAGTGAACTTGCATAAAGAACGACATCGTCCAAGTAAACAAACATTTCTTCGCCTTGTAAACCGGTCAAGACATGATCCATCAACCGTTGAAAGGTTGCTGGTGCGTTTTTCAAGCCAAAAGGCATTCTACAAAATTCGAAATGACCATACGGGGTCGAGAACGCTGTCTTTTCGCGGTCATCCGGATGCATTCTAATTTGGTGAAATCCGGATTTCAGATCGAAAGTAGAAAAATATTTAGCTGCGCCGAGTTGATCCAAAATTTCGGTGATGTTGGGCAAAGGATATGCATCACCTACTGTTTTTTCATTAAGATTCCGGTAATCGATCACCATGCGCCATTGTTTATTACCTTTTGAATCCGCCTTTTTAGGAACAATCCATATAGGAGAATTATATGGAGAGATGGACGGCTTAATTATCCCGTCAACTAACATTTCTGAAGTCTGTTTCCTAATTTCTTCCTTGTGAACCGGGGGAAATCTATATTGTTTAGTATGCACGGGAACGTTATCAGCTGTTGTTATTTTATGTTCCAAAACATTAGTGCTCCCCAATGGTTCACCTGGCAAATGGAAGATATCGGCGTTTAACTCAATTAATTTTGAAACAGATTTTGCCTCTTCCGTATTCAGATGATCAAGGCGTAAGAGGGATTTCACGGATTCAACCCTGGAGGGTGAGGAAGGTGACTCGGAATTCGAAACATCTGATTTTGGAATTGGATCAGCGGAGTTGGAGGCAAATATTGTATGAATATTGCGTAGGAAACCGGATGGATCAGAGGTATTGGACGCTGAATTCGGAAGAGTACCAATACTATAATCCAATAATTCTACTTTAGGAATTGTCAAATCAACGGATTCAAAAGTCGTATTCGTTACTTTAATATACGCCTTTCCGTTTACGTTCCTAACTAAAGCCTCTCCTGCAAAAACTCCGGGCTGAAGATTCAAACGAGGGACATATCCCTCTGTAGTTTCGACATTATTAATATGAATAGAGCAAATTTTTGACATACGAGACGGAATATTAATTCTCTCCTCTTCTATAAATGAGATTACCTTTTTCCGAAATCTGAGGCATCTATTCTCATAGTCAACCAGAGCTGACCTTGACCTCAAGAAATCATTTCCCAAAATACCGTCCGTCTCGACAGGAAAATCATTCCTAACCAAATGAAATTTTACATACTCCCCGAACATGCAAATATTAGTAGATCCAAGGGTCAAATGACCACCGGGGGAAATTCCTACTAAATGTAAAATTTCAGACTTATTTATTTTAAGGTCCATTTGTAATTTATTAATCTTAATCAAATTTACTTGTGCGCCAGTGTCAATTAACAACGTCACGGTACCCGTCAGCTGTTTTGAGGTACACGTGACAAGCGGAGCGGAGACCGTTGGTTCATACATTATTTTTCTGATGTCGACGGTCCTGCTTTTGCCGTCGGACTTGGTGGACGCGGACCCGGAGGGGGAACCCGACGCGCGTCCGTTACCGGCTTCCCCTCCCCGTTTCCCGCCACGCGTTTATTTTCGATGTATTTCAATTTCCTACAGTCAGCTTTAAAATGACCAAAATTTTTGCAATAATTACATCGTTTCCGAAATGAACCCCTAACGTTTCGAGGAGAATTACTTCTACTTCCGCTCGGTTCACTGCGATCTTTCCCTTTACTATTCTTTTTCCAACAATAGTTTTCACTATGTCCGCGCTTTCCACAAAAGTTGCATACCACAACCTGTCTAATCACCCTTACTTTTGGGTTACTGTCTTTAACGACCGACAACTTGTTCCTAGCCGCATCAGCCTGTATCTGTTTATCGATTTTTAAAAGACAAACCAACGCTGAGCTAAAATCGTGATATTTTTCAAAACGCAATGATGTGCGATACTCAGGAGAAAGGCCTCTTATAAAGGCGTCTAAACCCTCCTCCTCTATTTTTCGTTCTACAGAGCGTTCCAATCTACCTAACTGCTTCGATTCTTCGTCAATGATCGACTGCGTCAAATCACGGATTCTACTAAAATAATCAAGGACGTGTTCTCCTGGTTTCTTAAATTCGGTTGCCAATTGTCCGCGATAGTAATTTGCGCCGTACGATGGTAAGAACGCGTCTTTCAAACGTTCAATTAACTGTTCCACTCGAGTTACTTTTATATGTTCAATAACGACGTAAGCATGCCCACTTAACTTCGAAATCAACGATCTTGTTAACGAGTTTTCTAATTCGTCAGAATAGTTTTCGGGCAACGAATCGAGAGCCCTCTTACATGCTCTCGCGAACTGGTTTACGGAAATATTGTGACCGTCAAACTTCGGAACCCCCTCTGTAATTTCACGAATTTTAATCGACGGGCAACCGCTTCGCGGTTGTGGGGTTGGCGGTCGCGAGGAGGCCAATGTACTCCTTAATAACTCGTTCTCTCGCCTAAGGCGATTCATTTCCAAATTATACTTATCCATATCGTCGACGGGCGTTATCGAACGTCTTCGCGCGGGAACTGGGCGAGGCGACCCGCCTCGGGAGACACCGGGCGTCCGGGATACTGTGATAAATGAATCCACCGGAGTACGCGTCCTCTCAAATCCTCGGAAGTCGCCCGAATATTCATCATCTGATCTTTGATTCTCTCCTCCCCCAATTTCTAATCTGCGCTCTCTTCGCGCTAGTTCCCGCCTTTGTGCTTCGATTTCTGATTCCCTCTTGTCTAGTTCCTCCTGTCTTTTAAATATTTCTATTTGAACTTTGCCTAACTGCTCTTGAATCAGCATTATATCTTCCATCTTTCGTCTGATTTCGCTTTCCTTATCCAAAAATTCCCTACTAGTTCCAATTGGAGATTCTGCTCCAGCGCGTGCACGTTCCGATGCCATTTTAAATTGTAAAAATTTAGTTTAAACAAACAAACAAAAAAAAAACAAAATTTATACGAAACAATCCGAAAGTCCAAGTAAGCAAACCGTAGAAAATATCCGACAAACTACGAGTATCGCGAGGTGACAAAACCGTATTGTTGGGCTATCCCACCGATTTTGGGAATCCCACCGCTGTCACCAATTTTTATGTTACTTGTTACGTCTCGAGAAGAGATTTCACGAGTGGCCGCTGTCACCAGTTCTTACTTGAAGAGTAAGAACGAATTTAGAGATTTCTCAACCGGTCACGACCTTGCAGTCGTTTACTCGGATAAGAGAAAGAAAGTCAATGCCTGTTTTTGGGTCAGCCTGCTTATCCAGTACTTTACCCGGGATAGGCTTTACTCGCGGATACCGGAGCGTCGGACGTCAATATGTCAAAGAAAACTCAACCCTGGATGTTAACCAAATCTTTAATTCTTACCTGGTTTCCGGTGCTGGCCAATGGGAGATGCAATCCAAATATGCTGACTGAAATTGGCGTTTGAAGGAAGGGTGCAGTTGTTAAATCACAATCACAATGTAGAATAACAATATAGTATATTTTAAAATTTAAATTTAGATTTAAATTGTTACACAATAAACACCTTGTTGCACACACACACAATTATTAATGAACAATGTTAACGGAATATTAATTTGGTAACAAATAAAGGACTTAGGCTTGCAAAGATTTATGATAGCAATAATAACTAAGAATAAAATGTTCAAAGTCAATGACTAAGTTCTATTAAACAAGAGAGAGAGAACTTAGTAACAAAATTTAAATAAATTGATTGTAAATCAACCTAAGTTAAAATACCAAGTTAATATTCATAAATCGTTGATAATCGAATAAGATCACACCAGGCAAATACGTTCAACTCACGAACACACGATTTAGATATACGCAGTAGTAGATTAATATAATATTACTTAAAATCAAAACTAAACGAATATTAGACAAATTTAAGAAACGTACTCAATAATTATATAAGGTGGACTTTATAAGTACACTTGGAGTACTAGAACAAAACTTAAGACAAATTTTTGACAAGTACCAAATGATTATATAAGATGGACTTATAAATGGACTTAGAAAAATATTACAAAATAGACTATCTTTAGACAAGTTTAGACACGTACTCGATATGTATATGGTGGACTGACTTCATGGACGAACGTAGCATCGCAAGAAGCGTCCGTTTCGGAAGAGTGGGAGTACCTCCCACTTACGCAAAAATGCTTCCTCCACTACTGACTTCCACACCGTGAGACCCAAGTCAAGGAGAAGAATTCGCTGACAAAAATATTAGTTACTATCAAGCGCGAATTCTTCGAAGAGAAATAGGTATTACTTACATTGGAATTTTATCAAGCGCGAATTCTTCGAAGAGAAATAAGTATTACTTACATTGGAATTTTATCAAGCGCGAATTCTCCGAAGAAAGATAAGTGTCAGTTACATTGGAATGTTATCAAGCGCGAGCTCCTGGGACTGCGCGTCAGCAAAAATGCAGTGCAGACAGAATATGAGTAACGAATATAATATAATAAAGTATGAATATTTTATGACATTGAAATAATAATTTAAAAGCAATCATTCCATATAACGTCGACCGATAAGTCAGTACTGGAAGAACGCAATGTCGGTATTACCGACATTTACTTATCGACTAAACTAGTTACCGACCGACACTGTCGGTAATGCAGATTTCTCTATGAACGACAATGGATTCTCAATACTCTATTTTATCCATTCTAAAAATACAATTTATCGATGGTCGTTCATAGAAATACAGAATTATCTTTACAAAGAATAATAACAATATGGAAAAGAAAAGATAATTACAAATTTAAGTATAGCGTGAAAATAAGTACATTAGGCGAACGAAATATTTTATTTGATCTATAACTATGTAATAAAAGTATGAATTTATATACTAAAAAAAAGTAGAGATATATGTATATTATAAAGAAATTTTTCTGAAGGTTTAATAGTATTATAGAATTTTTCAGAAATTATACAATAAAGTTTAACAATTATTTTAGAATAAACAGACTAATAATATTCAAATACGACAGAGTTTACAAATTTAAAATTTTGGGTGTAGTGACGAAATCGAATTTAGACGTCACGGACGTGACAGTGTCACGTCCAGTGACGTCTAAATTCGAATTTCGTGCACTACACCAAAAATTTTAAATTTGGTAAACTCTGTCGTATTTGAATATTATTAGTCTGTCTAATTTTTGCGTAAAAGTAATTTGTTAAACTTTAGTTTGTATAATTTTGCGTGAAAATAGTTCTATAAGTACTATGTAAACCTTGCGAGAAAAATTTTTCTTTTTATATATATACATATATCTCATACTGTTTGTTTTAGTATATAAATTCGATACTTTGTATGTACATTAGTTATTAGATCAATTATAATAGATCATTTTCGTTCGCGCTAATGTACCTTATTTTCACGCTATATATACTTAAATATTTGGTAATTATGCTTTTCTTTTCCATATTGTTATTATTCTTTGTAAAGATAATTCTGTATTTCCTATGAACGACCATCGATAAATTGTATTTTGTAGAATGGATAAATTAGAGTATTGAGAATCCATTGTCGTTCATAGAGGAATCTGCATTACCGACAGTGTCGGTCGGTAACTAGTTTAGTCGATAAGTAAATGTCGGTAATACCGACATTGCGTTCTTCCAGTACTGACTTATCGGTCGACGTTATATTGGAATGATTGTTTTTAAATTATTATTTCAATGTGCATAAAATATTCATACTTTATTATATTATATTCGTTACTCATATTCTGTCTGCACGTGCATTTTTGCTGACGGCGCAGTCCCAGGAGCTCGCGCTTGATAACATTCCAATGTAACTGACACTTATCTTTCTTCGGAGAATTCGCGCTTGATAAAATTCCAATGTAAGTAATACTTATTTCTCTTCGAAGAATTCGCGCTTGATAAAATTCCAATGTAAGTAATACCTATTTCTCTTCGAAGAATTCGCGCTTGATAGTAACTAATATTTTTGTCAGCGAATTCTTCTCCTTGACTTGGGTCTCACGGTGTGGAAGTCAGTAGTGGAGGAAGCATTTTTGCGTAAGTGGGAGGTACTCCCACTCTTCCGAAACGGACGCTTCTTGCGATGCTACGTTCGTCCATGAAGTCAGTCCACCTAAATATATGAGACGGCAAAAGAAAGGAGGGAGTCCACCATATACAGTAATTGAGTACGTGTCTAAGATTTGTCTAAGAGTAGTCTAGTTTTGTAATATTTTTCTAAGTCCATTTATAAGTCCATCTCATATAATCATTTGGTACTTGTCAAAAATTTGTCTTAAGTTTTGTTCTAGTACTCCAAGTGTACTTATAAAGTCCACCTTATATAATTATTGAGTACGTTTCTTAAATTTGTCTAATGTTCGTTTAGTTTTGATTTTAAGTATTATTATATTAATCTACTACTGCGTATATCTAAATCGTGTGTTCGTGAGTTGAACGGTATTTGCCTGGTGTGATCTTATTCGATTATCGACGATTTATGAATATTAACTTGGTATTTTTAACTTAGGTTGATTTACAATCAGTTTATTTAAATTTTGTTACTAAGTTCTCTCTCTCTTGTTTAATAGAACTTAGTCATTGACTTTGAACATTTTATTCTTAGTTATTATTGCTATCATAAATCTTTGCAAGCCTAAGTCCTTTATTTGTTACCAAATTAATATTCCGTTAACATTGTTCATTAATAATTGTGTGTGTGTGCAACAAGGTGTTTATTGTGTAACAATTTAAATCTAAATTTAAATTTTAAAATATACTATATTGTTATTCTACATTGTGATTGTGATTTAACAACTGCACCCTTCCTTCAAACGCCAATTTCAGTCAGCATATTTGGATTGCATCTCCCATTGGCCAGCACCGGAAACCAGGTAAGAATTAAAGATTTGGTTAACATCCAGGGTTGAGTTTTCTTTGACATATTGACGTCCGACGCTCCGGTATCCGCGAGTAAAGCCTATCCCGGGTAAAGTACTGGATAAGCAGGCTGACCCAAAAACAGGCATTGACTTTCTTTCTCTTATCCGAGTAAACGACTGCAAGGTCGTGACCGGTTGAGAAATCTCTAAATTCGTTCTTACTCTTCAAGTAAGAACTGGTGACAGCGGCCACTCGTGAAATCTCTTCTCGAGACGTAACAAGTAACATAAAAATTGGTGACAGCGGTGGGATAGCCCAACAATACGGTTTTGTCACCTCGCGATACTCGTAGTTTGTCGGATATTTTCTACGGTTTGCTTACTTGGACTTTCGGATTGTTTCGTATAAATTTTGTTTTTTTTTGTTTGTTTGTTTAAACTAAATTTTTACAATTTAAAATGGCATCGGAACGTGCACGCGCTGGAGCAGAATCTCCAATTGGAACTAGTAGGGAATTTTTGGATAAGGAAAGCGAAATCAGACGAAAGATGGAAGATATAATGCTGATTCAAGAGCAGTTAGGCAAAGTTCAAATAGAAATATTTAAAAGACAGGAGGAACTAGACAAGAGGGAATCAGAAATCGAAGCACAAAGGCGGGAACTAGCGCGAAGAGAGCGCAGATTAGAAATTGGGGGAGGAGAGAATCAAAGATCAGATGATGAATATTCGGGCGACTTCCGAGGATTTGAGAGGACGCGTACTCCGGTGGATTCATTTATCACAGTATCCCGGACGCCCGGTGTCTCCCGAGGCGGGTCGCCTCGCCCAGTTCCCGCGCGAAGACGTTCGATAACGCCCGTCGACGATATGGATAAGTATAATTTGGAAATGAATCGCCTTAGGCGAGAGAACGAGTTATTAAGGAGTACATTGGCCTCCTCGCGACCGCCAACCCCACAACCGCGTAGCGGTTGCCCGTCGATTAAAATTCGTGAAATTACGGAGGGGGTTCCGAAGTTTGACGGTCACAATATTTCCGTAAACCAGTTCGCGAGAGCATGTAAGAGGGCTCTCGATTCGTTGCCCGAAAACTATTCTGACGAATTAGAAAACTCGTTAACAAGATCGTTGATTTCGAAGTTAAGTGGGCATGCTTACGTCGTTATTGAACATATAAAAGTAACTCGAGTGGAACAGTTAATTGAACGTTTGAAAGACGCGTTCTTACCATCGTACGGCGCAAATTACTATCGCGGACAATTGGCAACCGAATTTAAGAAACCAGGAGAACACGTCCTTGATTATTTTAGTAGAATCCGTGATTTGACGCAGTCGATCATTGACGAAGAATCGAAGCAGTTAGGTAGATTGGAACGCTCTGTAGAACGAAAAATAGAGGAGGAGGGTTTAGACGCCTTTATAAGAGGCCTTTCTCCTGAGTATCGCACATCATTGCGTTTTGAAAAATATCACGATTTTAGCTCAGCGTTGGTTTGTCTTTTAAAAATCGATAAACAGATACAGGCTGATGCGGCTAGGAACAAGTTGTCGGTCGTTAAAGACAGTAACCCAAAAGTAAGGGTGATTAGACAGGTTGTGGTATGCAACTTTTGTGGAAAGCGCGGACATAGTGAAAACTATTGTTGGAAAAAGAATAGTAAAGGGAAAGATCGCAGTGAACCGAGCGGAAGTAGAAGTAATTCTCCTCGAAACGTTAAGGGTTCATTTCGGAAACGATGTAATTATTGCAAAAATTTTGGTCATTTTAAAGCCGACTGTAGGAAATTGAAATACATCGAAAATAAACGCGTGGCGGGAAACGGGGAGGGGAAGCCGGTAACGGACGCGCGTCGGGTTCCCCCTCCGGGTCCGCGTCCACCAAGTCCGACGGCAAAAGCAGGACCGTCGACATCAGAAAAATAATGTATGAACCAACGGTCTCCGCTCCGCTTGTCACGTGTACCTCAAAACAGCTGACGGGTACCGTGACGTTGTTAATTGACACTGGCGCACAAGTAAATTTGATTAAGATTAATAAATTACAAATGGACCTTAAAATAAATAAGTCTGAAATTTTACATTTAGTAGGAATTTCCCCCGGTGGTCATTTGACCCTTGGATCTACTAATATTTGCATGTTCGGGGAGTATGTAAAATTTCATTTGGTTAGGAATGATTTTCCTGTCGAGACGGACGGTATTTTGGGAAATGATTTCTTGAGGTCAAGGTCAGCTCTGGTTGACTATGAGAATAGATGCCTCAGATTTCGGAAAAAGGTAATCTCATTTATAGAAGAGGAGAGAATTAATATTCCGTCTCGTATGTCAAAAATTTGCTCTATTCATATTAATAATGTCGAAACTACAGAGGGATATGTCCCTCGTTTGAATCTTCAGCCCGGAGTTTTTGCAGGAGAGGCTTTAGTTAGGAACGTAAACGGAAAGGCGTATATTAAAGTAACGAATACGACTTTTGAATCCGTTGATTTGACAATTCCTAAAGTAGAATTATTGGATTATAGTATTGGTACTCTTCCGAATTCAGCGTCCAATACCTCTGATCCATCCGGTTTCCTACGCAATATTCATACAATATTTGCCTCCAACTCCGCTGATCCAATTCCAAAATCAGATGTTTCGAATTCCGAGTCACCTTCCTCACCCTCCAGGGTTGAATCCGTGAAATCCCTCTTACGCCTTGATCATCTGAATACGGAAGAGGCAAAATCTGTTTCAAAATTAATTGAGTTAAACGCCGATATCTTCCATTTGCCAGGTGAACCATTGGGGAGCACTAATGTTTTGGAACATAAAATAACAACAGCTGATAACGTTCCCGTGCATACTAAACAATATAGATTTCCCCCGGTTCACAAGGAAGAAATTAGGAAACAGACTTCAGAAATGTTAGTTGACGGGATAATTAAGCCGTCCATCTCTCCATATAATTCTCCTATATGGATTGTTCCTAAAAAGGCGGATTCAAAAGGTAATAAACAATGGCGCATGGTGATCGATTACCGGAATCTTAATGAAAAAACAGTAGGTGATGCATATCCTTTGCCCAACATCACCGAAATTTTGGATCAACTCGGCGCAGCTAAATATTTTTCTACTTTCGATCTGAAATCCGGATTTCACCAAATTAGAATGCATCCGGATGACCGCGAAAAGACAGCGTTCTCGACCCCGTATGGTCATTTCGAATTTTGTAGAATGCCTTTTGGCTTGAAAAACGCACCAGCAACCTTTCAACGGTTGATGGATCATGTCTTGACCGGTTTACAAGGCGAAGAAATGTTTGTTTACTTGGACGATGTCGTTCTTTATGCAAGTTCACTTAACGAGCATGAGATAAAATTTGGTAAGCTCGCTCGCAGACTTCGTCAAGCAAATTTAAAATTACAGCCCGACAAATGCGAATTTCTGAGACGGGAGGTAATTTATTTAGGACACATTATTGGGGAAGACGGTGTAAAACCGGACCCAAAGAAATTAGAGGCAGTCCGTGAATTTCCGCGTCCGAGGAACGCAAAATCAGTTCGTCAATTTTTGGGACTCGCCGGTTATTATAGAAGGTTTATTCCTGCCTTCTCTAAAGTCGCCAAACCGCTAACGGATTTGTTGAAAAAGGATGTTTTGTTTTGCTGGGAGAATGCCCAGGAAAACGCTTTTTGCTCGTTACGTGATTCTTTGTGTAAAGAACCAATCTTGCAGTATCCAAATTTTGAGTTGCCTTTTAACGTAACGACAGACGCATCCGGCTATGCAATCGGTGCCGTGTTGAGCCAAGGTCCTGTTGGAAAGGATCTGCCTATTTCCTACTGTTCGCGAATTTTGAATCAGGCTGAAAGAAATTACTCCACAATTGAAAGGGAGCTTTTGGCAATAGTTTACGCGACAAGTTATTTTAGGCCATATTTGTACGGCAGAGAGTTTGTTCTGGTAACCGATCACAGGCCGTTAGTATGGTTGAAATCAGTAAAGGATCCTACATCTAGGCTTGTTAAGTGGGGTCTTAAATTGGCAGAATACTCATTTAAAATCGTATACAAATCTGGAACTGCAAATTCGAACGCAGATGCGTTGTCGCGAAATCCGGTGGAGAGTAAAAACATTCTCCCAATAAATATGTTCGATTCGGACGACAGTCTTACTAAATTTGACATTAGACAAACTGCGGACGACGACGGGGACTGTGACGTCAACGAGACAGCTGACAGAGTGACTGGTCTTACTTCATCGTCATCTGATACAGTCGATCCAGTTACAGGGACGGTAACGGACGATGAAGGCTCTGACGTCGACGATACGGATGACTCATCCGCGTATGACAGACTTTACTCCCCGCAGACTGAGACCGAACATAACACGCATTTAAGAATGCTAACAGACAATGTAGGAGTCACAAGAGATTCGCTAAATTTAAGACACGATAATTTAGTTATTTTTACAGATCTAGTCGGAACTCCGTGTGACGAAGGGGCAAAGACTTTAAGTAAAATACATAAGCTTCCGAAATTTGAAGAACTGGTGCTGGGACGCGCTAAAGTGGTGAAATTCGGCAAATATAAGCTAATCGCGATCCCCATTAAAGAACGGGCAATAAATGCCACTAAATTTGAAACGCTGGTTGAAGCTATTGGGTCTTTGCTATCCGTCACACGCGAGCTTGGGTTAACATCAGTCAGCATCTCGAGGACCCAAGGTTTGGACGGAATTTCATGGTTACGAATCTTGAGAAAAATTATTAATACATTCGAAAATGAAAACTGTAAAATAGTTGTTTGTAATAATGAAGTATCTATTCCAGAGACGGAAAAGAGGGAGGACATTATAGCGGAATGCCACTCCTCGCCTATCGGTGGTCACAAAGGTGTGACAAAAACGTATAATCGTATTCGACAAAAATATCATTGGCCAAATATGAAAAAAGATATTCAAGAATTTATAAATATTTGTGAAAGTTGTCAAATTAAGAAATTAGTTAGAATTAAATCCAAAGAGCCAATGATATTAACCGATACGCCAGGAGCGGCATTCGACAAGATTGCCATGGACATCGTGGGCCCGTTACAGGAGACAAAGATGGGTAATAAATATGTACTCACTATTCAGGATGCACTAACAAAATATTTCATTGCGGTACCTCTAAAATCAATTACGTCCGTCGACATCGCAGAAGGTCTAGTTCATAACTTTTGTAATATTTTCGGGGCTCCACGATCAATTTTGACAGACCAGGGCACAAATTTTACAGGTTCTTTACTAAGGGCAATATCAAAACAATATAATTGTAAGCAGATTAAAACCACTGCATTTCATCCGCAATCGAACGGATCTTTGGAACGTTCTCATATTGTCCTTATTGAATATTTAAAACATTATATTAATAAAAGAAGCGAGTGGGATAAGTGGCTCACCCATGCAATGTTCGCTTATAATACTAGCACGCATGAGGGAACAAGATTCACCCCTCATGAATTGGTTTTTGGTAAACAGGCAAATGTGCCATCAGTAGATGTTATAACTGGAATCAATTTAGAAGATACCTACTTAGAATATTATTTGGATTTAGTTAATAAAATAAGAACCGCACAAAAGGCGGCAAGACAGAACTTGGTGGGAGCTAAAATTAAATCTAAATATTATTATGATAAAAATGCTAGAGGTCAAAAGCTTAAAGTTGGTCAGGATGTCTATCTTTTGAAACAGCCAACGTCTAAATTGGGAAACCAATATACTGGTCCCCACCAGGTCCTAGAAGTGCTACCCAAAAATAACATCAAAATTAGTTATAAAGGTAAAAGTAAGATTGTTCATAAAGATAAGCTAAAATTGTCGAAATCTAAAAGGTAGTCTTCTTTCGTAAATATTTGTATATTAAAATATTTTGCTAACATATTTGTTTTGCCACTGACTGTACATTATCACCAGGAAGGATGAATTCCAAGGTTTGCTACGTCATCCTTTGTTGCGTCACGACGGCCTTCGCTCTCTTGGGTTACGACTGTGGTGGAAATTCTGCCAACATCAGCACGGTATCATTGCTGGAGACCGGGGAGTGTAATCTACCCGTGTCATCGCCCAACAAGTCGGTGACGTACGTGCAGCTGTTACAGCTGACAGACTATGATAATGTGCGCGTATATCAGTGCAGAGTGGAAATAGACAGAACAATTTATTACTGTGGAATGAGTTCGCATATCTCGGCGGTTCATAACGGTCGCCGCATTTATTTACTTGAAGTGTCTTCGAACGTTTGTAAGAGTATGATAAATACCGGTACACTTTCGTTGAACTCATTCACACAGATTAGTGGACTACGTGTTAACTCGACAGACTTTCGAAGTGTTACGTTAGCGGGTTCCATTACCACCGACGGTAGGTGTCAAGGCACCCAATATTCGGATACCGACGGTACGTGGGACAGTGTGGTTGTTCAAAGTGTAGTGCGCACAGACATTAGAATATACACGGGAATAGTGAAAAGTGGTGAGAACTTGATTTCTCTTAGGGGACATATATCGTGCACTTTTTCAGAGGGAACGTGTTTTACAGACGAAAACGGTTGTGCATTTTGGACAGTTGTTCCCGGTTCGTCGTGTAATTTTGAACGATATACGGCACTGTATGAGGGGTCCGCCACCAAAGTGACGTCATCAATCGCAATCTCACATATTACAACAATGTACTCGGTGACGGAGGGAGACACTGCCTTCGCGTTGATGGGTAAAAACGAGCTCCACATTTGCGGGTATACTCTGGTCACTACTGAACATCCCAAACTTTTTATCTTGGAAACAACAAGTGGTCATACGTTTACGTCAAAGGCAAAAATAACACCCCAAAACATGGATTTGTTTGCCTATATAAATTCAAAGTTCGTATACGTTGAGAAGCACCACCGTGACCAGCTGGAGTCTCTCTATATAAACATCTTACAACAGAAGTGTAACCTAGAACAACAGGTTATTCGAAACGCGTTGGCATTTGCGAACATTCTCCCAGATGTTTTTGCGTACACGGTCATGAAGAGGCCGGGGTACATGGCGGTGGTGGCCGGTGAAGTCGCGCATATTGTCAAGTGCACCCCTATTCCAGTGAAAATAAGACATTCGGAATTATGTTATAGAGAACTTCCCGTGATATATCAAAATTTAAGTGTTTATTTAAAACCAAAGTCGAGAATTTTAGTTAGAAAAGGTACTGAAGTACCGTGCAGCGCACTACTGCCACAGGAATATTTGATCGAGGGAACCTGGTATCAGCTGCTACCAAAGCCAACATACGTAAAGGATCCCCAAATTCTACTGCCAGACACGGATGTGGTCTGGAGATACATCGATGCGGGATCGCTCGCGACTAGTGGGATTTATACACAGGCGGATTTGGACGATCTCCGGGACCATGTAATGTTCCCTGTTGAGCAACCGTCTATTTTGAACACTATCGCGAGAGGAGCAGCTGGACATAAAGTGAAAGTTGACACGTTAAATCTTGTGGATTTTGTGGGTGAAAAAGGTGTTAGTGAATTAGCAGAAAGTGTGACCTCTAAACTTTGGAACGGTCTATTGAAATTCGGAACGGTCAGTTCTGCTATTCTTGGAATTGTGCTTATTTTTAAAGTAGTGAAATTGATCATAGACTCTGTTCTTCGAGGGTACGCCCTGCACACAGTTTATGGTTGGAGTTTACATATGTTGGGTGCAGTTTGGGGCTCAATCACGAGCCTACTCCTCCATTTGGGGCGCGGGAAGGATGCTCGGCCCACTCAAAATTCGGACAATGGAATTGAACTTCAGTCGGTGCGCACGGAGACACCAGAATCTTCAAGCGGTGACTCCGGGGCCGCCCAACCTACCTTGGATTCGAGAGGCTGCCAGACAGAAAATACACCTGGTAAGCGGGTTCAATTTCATATGGATGACGAAATCACTCAGAAATTTCGTTCGTTGCGAAGACCACGGGAGTAAATCCCATGGTTCTTCTTCTTAAGGGGGGAGGTGTCACGTCCAGTGACGTCTAAATTCGAATTTCGTGCACTACACCCAAAAGTTTTAAATTTGGTAAACTCTGTCGTATTTGAATATTATTAGTCTGTTTAATTTTTGCGTAAAAGTAATTTGTTAAACTTTAGTTCGTATAATTTTGCGTGAAAATAGTTCTATAAGTACTATGTAAACCTTGCGAGAAAAATTTTTCTTTTTCTTTATATATATATATACATATATCTCATACTGTTTGTTTTAGTATATAAATTCGATACTTTGTATGTACATTAGTTATTAGATCAATTATAATAGATCATTTTCGTTCGCGCTAATGTACCTTATTTTCACGCTATATATACTTAAATATTTGGTAATTATGCTTTTCTTTTCCATATTGTTATTATTCTTTGTAAAGATAATTCTGTATTTCCTATGAACGACCATCGATAAATTGTATTTTGTAGAATGGATAAAATAGAGTATTGAGAATCCATTGTCGTTCATAGAGGAATCTGCATTACCGACAGTGTCGGTCGGTAACTAGTTTAGTCGATAAGTAAATGTCGGTAATACCGACATTGCGTTCTTCCAGTACTGACTTATCGGTCGACGTTATATTGGAATGGTTGCTTTTAAATTATTATTTCAATGTGCATAAAATATTCATACTTTATTATATTATATTCGTTACTCATATTCTGTCTGCACGTGCATTTTTGCTGACGGCGCAGTCCCAGGAGCTCGCGCTTGATAACATTCCAATGTAACTGACACTTATCTTTCTTCGGAGAATTCGCGCTTGATAAAATTCCAATGTAAGTAATACTTATTTCTCTTCGAAGAATTCGCGCTTGATAAAATTCCAATGTAAGTAATACCTATTTCTCTTCGAAGAATTCGCGCTTGATAGTAACTAATATTTTTGTCAGCGAATTCTTCTCCTTGACTTGGGTCTCACGGTGTGGAAGTCAGTAGTGGAGGAAGCATTTTTGCGTAAGTGGGAGGTACTCCCACTCTTCCGAAACGGACGCTTCTTGCGATGCTACGTTCGTCCATGAAGTCAGTCCACCTTAAATTATATGAGTAGTGTCTAAATTGTAAAGTTGTGTTTTTTTTTTAGTCCACCATATACAGTAATTGAGTACGTGTCTAAGATTTGTCTAAGAGTATTGTCTAGTTTTGTAATAATTTTTCTAAGTCCATTTATAAGTCCATCTCATATAATCATTTGGTACTTGTCAAAAATTTGTCTTAAGTTTTGTTCTAGTACTCCAAGTGTACTTATAAAGTCCACCTTATATAATTATTGAGTACGTTTCTTAAATTTGTCTAATGTTCGTTTAGTTTTGATTTTAAGTATTATTATATTAATCTACTACTGCGTGTATCTAAATCGTGTGTTCGTGAGTTGAACGGTATTTGCCTGGTGTGATCTGATTCGATTATCGACGATTTATGAATATTAACTTGGTATTTTTAACTTAGGTTGATTTACAATCAGTTTATTTAAATTTTGTTACTAAGTTCTCTCTCTCTTGTTTAATAGAACTTAGTCATTGACTTTGAACATTTTATTCTTAGTTATTATTGCTATCATAAATCTTTGCAAGCCTAAGTCCTTTATTTGTTACCAAATTAATATTCCGTTAACATTGTTCATTAATAATTGTGTGTGTGTGCAACAAGGTGTTTATTGTGTAACAATTTAAATCTAAATTTAAATTTTAAAATATACTATATTGTTATTCTACATTGTGATTGTGATTTAACAACTGCACCCTTCCTTCAAACGCCAATTTCAGTCAGCATATTTGGATTGCATCTCCCATTGGCCAGCACCGGAAACCAGGTAAGAATTAAAGATTTGGTTAACATCCAGGGTTGAGTTTTCTTTGACATATTGACGTCCGACGCTCCGGTATCCGCGAGTAAAGCCTATCCCGGGTAAAGTACTGGATAAGCAGGCTGACCCAAAAACAGGCATTGACTTTCTTTCTCTTATCCGAGTAAACGACTGCTAGGTCGTGACCGGTTGAGAAATCTCTAAATTCGTTCTTACTCTTCAAGTAAGAACTGGTGACAGCGGCCACTCGTGAAATCTCTTCTCGAGACGTAACATTTAATATATCTCGAAAAGTAATGGAAATACAATATCTTTGTATATACCTTTTTTTGTAGCAAATAAAATTTTCTACAAAACATAATATATAAAAAATTGCTCAATCTTGCTTACCTTTTGATATATTTAAAAGAATGTAAAAACAGGTGGGAATTTTTTTTTATTTTTTAATACATCTCGAATAGTAAGGAAAATGCAATATGTTTTTAAATAACCTTTCTTGTAAGAAATAAAATTGTCTACAAAACATAATATATGTATAGTCGCTCTATCTAGCTTACATTTTGAGATATTTAAAAAAATTTAAAAAAAGGTGGGAAATCGTTTTTTATTTTTTTAATATATCTCGAAAAGTAATGGAAATACAATATCTTTGTATTAGACATTTTTTGTTGGAAATAAAATTTTCTACAAAACATAGTATTTGTAAAATCGCTATATCTTGCTCCCTTTTTGAGATATATTAAAAAGTTTAAAAAATGGTGGAAATATGTTTTTTATTTTTTTAATATATCTCGAAATGAAAGGAAAATACAACATTGTTGTATGTAACCATTTTTGTAGGAAATAAAATTGTCTACAAAACATATTAACAACAAAATTGCTCTATCTTGCTTACTTTTTGAGATATTTAAAATAATGTAAAAAATGGTGGGAATTTGTCTTTTATTTTCTTAATATATCTCGAAAAGTAATGGAAATACAATATCTTTGTATATACCTTTTTTTGTAGCAAATAAAATTTTCTACAAAACATAATATATAAAAAATTGCTCAATCTTGCTTACCTTTTGATATATTTAAAAGAATGTAAAAACAGGTGGGAATTTTTTTTTATTTTTTAATACATCTCGAATAGTAAGGAAAATGCAATATGTTTTTAAATAACCTTTCTTGTAAGAAATAAAATTGTCTACAAAACATAATATATGTATAGTCGCTCTATCTAGCTTACATTTTGAGATATTTAAAAAAATTTAAAAAAAGGTGGGAAATCGTTTTTTATTTTTTTAATATATCTCGAAAAGTAATGGAAATACAATATCTTTGTATTAGACATTTTTTGTTGGAAATAAAATTTTCTACAAAACATAGTATTTGTAAAATCGCTATATCTTGCTCCCTTTTTGAGATATATTAAAAAGTTTAAAAAATGGTGGAAATATGTTTTTTATTTTTTTAATATATCTCGAAATGAAAGGAAAATACAACATTGTTGTATGTAACCATTTTTGTAGGAAATAAAATTGTCTACAAAACATATTAACAACAAAATTGCTCTATCTTGCTTACTTTTTGAGATATTTAAAATAATGTAAAAAATGGTGGGAATTTGTCTTTTATTTTCTTAATATATCTCGAAAAGTAATGGAAATACAATATCTTTGTATATACCTTTTTTTTGTAGCAAATAAAATTTTCTACAAAACATAATATATAAAAAATTGCTCAATCTTGCTTACCTTTTGATATATTTAAAAGAATGTAAAAACAGGTGGGAATTTTTTTTTATTTTTTAATACATCTCGAATAGTAAGGAAAATGCAATATGTTTTTAAATAACCTTTCTTGTAAGAAATAAAATTGTCTACAAAACATAATATATGTATAGTCGCTCTATCTAGCTTACATTTTGAGATATTTAAAAAAATTTAAAAAAAGGTGGGAAATCGTTTTTTATTTTTTTAATATATCTCGAAAAGTAATGGAAATACAATATCTTTGTATTATACATTTTTTGTTGGAAATAAAATTTTCTACAAAACATAGATATTTGTAAAATCGCTATATCTTGCTCCCTTTTTGAGATATATTAAAAAGTTTAAAAAATGGTGGAAATTTGTTTTTTATTTTTTTAATATATCTCGAAATGAAAGGAAAATACAACATTGTTGTATGTAACCATTTTTGTAGGAAATAAAATTGTCTACAAAACATATTAACAACAAAATTGCTCTATCTTGCTTACTTTTTGAGATATTTAAAATAATGTAAAAAATGGTGGGAATTTGTTTTTTATTTTCTTAATATATCTCGAAAAGTAATGGAAATACAATATCTTTGTATATATACATTTTTTGTAGGAAATAAAATTTTCTACAAAACATAATATTTGTAAAATCGCTATATCTTGCTCACTTTTTGAGATATATTAAAAAGTTTAAAAAATGGTGGAAATTTGTTTTTTATTTTTTTAATATATCTCGAAAAGAAAGGAAAATACAACATTTTTGTATGTAACCATTTTTGTAGGAAATAAAATTGTCTACAAAACATATTAACAACAAAATTGCTCTATCTTGCTTACTTTTTGAGATATTTAAAATAATGTAAAAAATGGTGGGAATTTGTCTTTTATTTTCTTAATATATCTCGAAAAGTAATGGAAATACAATATCTTTGTATATACCTTTTTTTTGTAGGAAATAAAATTTTCTACAAAACATAATATATAAAAAATTGCTCAATCTTGCTTACCTTTTGATATATTTAAAAGAATGTAAAAACAGGTGGGAATTTGTTTTTTATTTTTTAATACATTTCGAATAGTAAGGAAAATACAATATGTTTTTAAATAACCTTTCTTGTAAGAAATAAAATTGTCTACAAAACATAATATATGTAAAATCGCTCTATCTAGCTTACATTTTGAGATATTTAAAAAAATGTAAAAAAAGGTGGGAAATTGTTTTTTATTTTTTTAATATATCTCGAAAAGTAATGGAAATACAATATCTTTGTATTATACATTTTTTGTTGGAAATAAAATTTTCTACAAAACATAATATTTGTAAAATCGCTATATCTTGCTTACTTTTTGAGATATATTTAAAAAGTGTAAAAAATGGTGGAAATTTGTTTTTTATTTTTTAATATATCTCGAAATAGTAAGGAAAATACAATATTTTTGTATGTAACCTTTTTTGTAGGAAATAAAATTGTCTACAAAACATAATATATGTAAAATCGCTCTATCTTGCTTACTTTTTGAGATATTTAAAAAATGTAAAAAAAGGTGGGAATTTGTTTTTTATTTTTTTAATATATCTCGAAAAGTAATGGAAATACAATATCTTTGTATTAACATTTTTTGTTGGAAATAAAATTTTCTACAAAACATAATATTTGTAAAATCGCTATATCTTGCTTCCTTTTTGAGATATATTAAAAAGTTTAAAAAATGGTTGAAATATGTTTTTTATTTTTTTAATATATCTCGAAATGAAAGGAAAATACAACATTGTTGTATGTAACCATTTTTGTAGGAAATAAAATTGTCTACAAAACATATTAACAACAAAATTGCTCTATCTTGCTTACTTTTTGAGATATTTAAAATAATGTAAAAAATGGTGGGAATTTGTCTTTTATTTTCTTAATATATCTCGAAAAGTAATGGAAATACAATATCTTTGTATATACCTTTTTTTGTAGCAAATAAAATTTTCTACAAAACATAATATATAAAAAATTGCTCAATCTTGCTTACCTTTTGATATATTTAAAAGAATGTAAAAACAGGTGGGAATTTTTTTTTATTTTTTAATACATCTCGAATAGTAAGGAAAATGCAATATGTTTTTAAATAACCTTTCTTGTAAGAAATAAAATTGTCTACAAAACATAATATATGTATAGTCGCTCTATCTAGCTTACATTTTGAGATATTTAAAAAAATTTAAAAAAAGGTGGGAAATCGTTTTTTATTTTTTTAATATATCTCGAAAAGTAATGGAAATACAATATCTTTGTATTAGACATTTTTTGTTGGAAATAAAATTTTCTACAAAACATAGTATTTGTAAAATCGCTATATCTTGCTCCCTTTTTGAGATATATTAAAAAGTTTAAAAAATGGTGGAAATATGTTTTTTATTTTTTTAATATATCTCGAAATGAAAGGAAAATACAACATTGTTGTATGTAACCATTTTTGTAGGAAATAAAATTGTCTACAAAACATATTAACAACAAAATTGCTCTATCTTGCTTACTTTTTGAGATATTTAAAATAATGTAAAAAATGGTGGGAATTTGTTTTTTATTTTCTTAATATATCTCGAAAAGTAATGGAAATACAATATCTTTGTATTATACTTTTTTGTAGGAAATAAAATTTTCTACAAAACATAATATTTATAAAATCGCTCTATCTTGTTTATTTTTGAGATATATTAAAAAATTTAAAAATAGGTGGAAATTTTTTTTTATTTTTTTAATATATCTTGAAAAGTAAGGAAAATACAATATGTTGTATGTAACTTTTTTTGTAGGAAATAAAATTGTCTACAAAACATAATATCTGTAAAATCGCTCTATCTTGCTTACTTTTTGAGATATTTAAAAAAATTTAAAAAAAGGTGGGAATTTGTTTTTTATTTTTTTAATATATCTCGAAAAGTAATGTGTTACGTCTCGAGAAGAGATTTCACGAGTGGCCGCTGTCACCAGTTCTTACTTGAAGAGTAAGAACGAATTTAGAGATTTCTCAACCGGTCACGACCTACAGTCGTTTACTCGGATAAGAGAAAGAAAGTCAATGCCTGTTTTTGGGTCAGCCTGCTTATCCAGTACTTTACCTGGGATAGGCTTTACTCGCGGATACCGGAGCGTCGGACGTCAATATGTCAAAGAAAACTCAACCCTGGATGTTAACCAAATCTTTAATTCTTACCTGGTTTCCGGTGCTGGCCAATGGGAGATGCAATCCAAATATACCGACTGAAATTGGCGTTTGAAGGAAGGGTGCAGTTGTTAAATCACAATCACAATGTAGAATAACAATATAGTATATTTTAAAATTTAAATTTAGATTTAAATTGTTACACAATAAACACCTTGTTGCACACACACACAATTATTAATGAACAATGTCGACGGAATATTAATTCGGTAATAAATAAAGGACTTAGGCTTGCCAAGATTTATAATAGCAATAATAACTAAGAATAAAATGTTCAAAGTCAATGACTAAGTTCTATTAAACAAGAGAGAGAGAACTTAGTAACAAAATTTAAATAAATTGATTGTAAATCAACCTAAGTTAAAAATACCAAGTTAATATTCATAAATCGTCGATAATCGAACAAGATCACACCAGGCAAATGCCGTTCAACTCACGAACACACGATTTAGATATACGCAGTAGTAGATTAATATAATATTACTTAAAATCAAAACTAAACGAACATCAGACAAATTTAAGAAACGTACTCAATAATTATATAAGGTGGACTTTATAAGTACACTTGGAGTACTAGAACAAAACTTAAGACAAATTTTTGACAAGTACCAAATGATTATATGAGATGGACTTATAAATGGACTTAGAAAAATATTACAAAAAACTAAACTACTCTTAGACAAATCTTAGACACGTACTCAATTACTGTATATGGTGGACTGACTTCATGGATGAACGCAGCATCGCGAAGAAGCGTCCGTTTCGGAAGAGTGGGAGTACCTCCCACTTACGCAAAAATGCTTCCTCCACTACTGACTTCCACACCGTGAGACTTCAAGTCAAGGAGAAGAATTCGCTGACAAAAATATTAGTTACTATCAAGCGCGAATTCTTCGAAGAGAAATAAGTATTACTTACATTGGAATTTTATCAAGCGCGAATTCTTCGAAGAGAAATAAGTATTACTTACATTGGAATTTTATCAAGCGCGAATTCTCCGAAGAAAGATAAGTGTCAGTTACATTGGAATGTTATCAAGCGCGAGCTCCTGGAACTGCGCCGTCAGCAAAAAATGCACGTGCAGACAGAATATGAGTAACGAATAGAATATAATAAAGTATGAATATTTTATGCACATTGAAATAATAATTTAAAAAACAATCATTCCATTATAACGTCGACCGATAAGTCAGTACTGGAAGAACGCAATGTCGGTATTACCGAAATTTACTTATCGACTAAACTAGTTACCGACCGACACTGTCGGTAATGCAGATTTCTCTATGAACGACAATGGATTCTCAATACTCCAATTTATCCATTCTACAAAATACAATTTATCGATGGTCGTTCATAGGAAATCTAGAATT
>NW_028301029.1:0-44897 GCF_049000335.1 Polistes dominula
TTTTAAAAAAAATGTAATAAAATGTGGGACTTTGTTTTTATTTTTTAAAATATTTTGGAAAGTAAGCGATACAAAATTTTTGTATATAATCTTTTTTGTAGGAAATAAAATTGTCTACAAAACATAATATTTATAAAATCGCCTCTATCTTGCTTATTTTTTAGATATTTTAAAAAATGTAAAACAAAAGTGGGAAATTTGTTTTTTATTTTTTAAAAATATCTCGAAAAGTAATGGAAATACAATATCTTTGTATATATCCTTTTTTGTAGGAAATAAAATCATCTACAAAACATAATATTTGTAAAATCGTCTATATCTTGCTTACTTTTTGAGATATTTTACAAAAATGTAAAAGAGGTGGGAATTTGTTTTTTATTTTTTAAATATATCTCGAAAAGTAATGGAAATACAATATCTTTGTATGTAACTTGCTTTTTTGTAGGAAATAAAATCATCTACAAAACATAATATTTATAAAATCGCTCTATCTTGCTTATTTTTTTAGATATTTTAAAAAATGTAAAAAAAAATGGGGAATTTGTTTTTTTATTTTTAAAAATATCTCGAAAAGTAATGGAAATACAATATCTTTGTATATAACTTTTTTTGTAGAGAAAAATAAAATCATCTACAAAACATAAAATTTGTAAAATCAATATTATCTTGCTTACTTTTTGAGATATTTTACAAAATGTAAAAAGAGGTTGGAATTTGTTTTTTATTTTTAAATATATCTCGAAAAGTAAGGGAAATACAATATCTTTGTATATAACCTTTTTTTTGTAGAAGGTAAAATTGTCTACAAAACATAATATTTGTAAAATCGCTCTATCTTGCTTACTTTTAGAGATATTTAAAAAAAATGAAAAAAGGGGAGGGAATTTGTTTTTTATTTTTTAAAAATATCTCGAAAAAGTGATGGAAATACAATATCTTTGTATATAACTTTTTTTGTAGTAAAAAAAATTGTCTACAAAATATAATATTTGTAAAATCGATCTATCACTTGCTTGGTTTTTGCGAGATATTTTACAAAATGTAAAAAAAGGTTGGAATTTGTTTTTTAATTTTTTTAATGTATCTCGAAAAGTAAAGGAGATACAACAACTTTTGTATACAATCTTTTTTGTAGGAAACAAAATTGTCAACAAAACATAATATTTGAAAATCGCTCTATATTGCTTACTATTTAAGATTTTTAAAAAAAAATTTAAAAAAAGGTGGGTTTTTGTTTTTTTGTTTTTTAAAAATATCTCGGAAAATGAGAGAAAACAATATTTTTTGAATAAAAACTTTTTTTTAGGAAACAAAATTGTCTAAAAAACATAATATTTGTAAAATTGCTCTTTCTTAGCTTAGTTTTTTGAGATATTTTGCAAAATGTAAAAAAAGGTGGAAATTTGTTTTTTATTTTTTATTATATCTCGAAGAAAGTAATGAAAATAAAATATCTTTGTATATAACCTTTTTGTAGTAAATAAAATTGTCTACAAAACATAATATCTGTAAAATCGCTCTATCTTGCTTACTTTTTGACATTTTTAAAAAAAATTTAAAAAAATATGGGACTTTGTACTTTATTTTTTTAAAATATCTCGAAAAGTAAGTGAAATACAATTTCTTTGTATATAACCCTTTATGTAGTAAATAAAATTGTCTACAAAAATATAATATTTGTAAAATCGCTATATATTGCTTACTTTTTGAGTTTTTTAAAAAAAATGTAAAAAAAGGTGGGAATTTGTATTTTATTTTTTAAAAATATCTCGAAAAAAGTAATGGAAATACAATATCTTTGTATATAACTTTTTTTGTAGTAAAGAAAATTGTCTACAAAATATAATATTTATAAAATCGATCTATCTTGCTTGGTTTTTGAGATATTTTTACAAAATGTGAAAAAAGGTTAGGAATTTGTTTTTAATTTTTTTAAATGTATCTCGAAAAGTAAAAGGGAGATACAATAATCTGTGAATACAATCTTTTTTGTAGGAAAACAAAATTGTCTACAAAACATAATATTTGAAAATCGCTCTATATTGCTTACTATTTAAGATTTTTTAAAAAAAATTTAAAAAAAGGTGGGACTTTGTTTTTTGTTTTTTAAAAATATCTCGGAAAGTAGGAGAGAAACAATATCTTTGAATAAAAACTTTTTTTAGGAAACAAAAGTGTCTAGAAAACATAATATTTGTAAAATTGCTCTTTCTTGCTTGGTTTTTTGAGATATTTTACAAAATGTAAAAAAAGGTGGAAATTTGTTTTTATTTTTTATTATATCTCGAAAAGTAATGAAAATAAAATATCTTTGTATATAACCTTTTTTGTAGTAAATAAAATTGTCTACAAAACATAATATCTGTAAAATCGCTCTATCTTGCTTACTTTTAGAGATTTTAAAAAAAAAATGTAAAAAAATATGGGACTTTGTACTTTATTTTTAAAATATCTCGAAAAGTAAGTGAAATACAATTTCTTTGTATATAACCTTTATGTAGTAAATAAAATTGTCTACAAAATATAATATTTGTAAAATCGCTATATATTGCTTACTTTTTGAGTTTTTTAAAAAAAATGTAAAAAAAGGTGGGAATTTGTAATTTTATTTTTTAAAAATATCTCGAAAAGTAATGATAATACAAAATGTTTGTATATAAACTTTTTTGTAGAAAATAAAATTTTCTACAAAATTTAATATTTGTAAAATCGCTCTATCTTGCTTACTTTTAGAGATATTTAAAAAAATGAAAAAAAAAAGGACGGAATTTTTGTTTAATTTTTTTAACTATATCTCGAAAAGTAAGGGAAAAACAATATTTTTGTATATAACCTTTTTTGTAGTAAATAAAATTGTCTACAAAACATACTATTAATAATATCACGCTCTATCTTGCTTACTTTTAGAGATATTTAAAAAAATGGAAAAAAGAAATTGAATTTTTTTTTATCTTTTTAACTTTATCTCGAAAAGTAAGAGCCGCTAGAATATTTATGTATATAACCTTTTTTACTAGGAAACAAAATTGTCTAAAAAAGAATAGTATTTTTAAAATATGCTCTATCTTGCTTACTTTTTGAGATTTTTTAAAAAAATTTAAAATAATAGTGGGACTTTTTTTTTATTTTTTTAATATATCTCGAAAATTGTAAGTGAGATACAATATCTTTTTCTATAACATTTTTTGTAGGAAATAAAATTGTCTACAAAACATAGTATTTGGAAAATCGCTCTATCTTGCTTACTTTTTGAGATTTTAAAAAAATGTAATAAAATGTGGGACTTTGTTTTTTATTTTTAGGAAATATTTTGGAAAGTAAAAGCGATACAAAATCTTTGCATACAATCTTTTTTGTAGGAGACATAATTGTCTACAAAACATAATATTTATAAAATCACTCCATCTTGCTTATTTTTTAGATATTTTTAAAAATGTAAAAAAAAATGGGGAATTTGTTTTTATTTTTTAAAAATATCTCGAAAAGTAATGGAAATACAATATCTTTGTATATAACCTTTTTTGTAGGAAATAAAATCATCTACAAAACATAATATTTGTAAAATCGCGATACCTTGCTTACTTTTTGAGATATTTTACAAAATGTAAAAAGAGGTTGGAATTTGTTTTTATTTTTTTAATATATCTCGAAAAGTAAGGGAAATACAATATCTTTGTATATAACCTTTTTTGTAGAAGGTAAAATTGTCTACAAAACATAATATTTGTAAAATCGCTCTATCTTGCTTACTTTTTAGAGATATTTAAAAAAATGAAAAAAGGGAGGGAATTTGTTTTTTATTTTTTAAAAATATCTCGAAAAGTAATTGAAATACAATATCTTTGTATATAACCTTTTTTGTAGGAAATAAAATCATCTACAAAACATAATATTTGTAAAATCGCGATACCTTGCTTACTTTTTGAGATATTTTACAAAATGTAAAAGAGGTTGGAATTTGTTTTTTATTTTTTTAATATATCTCGAAAAGTAATGGAAATACAATATCTTTGTATATAACCTTTTTTGTAGTAAAATAAAATTGTCTACAAAACATAATATTTGTAAAATCGCTCTATCTTGCTTGGTTTTTGAAATATTTTACAAAATGTAAAAAAGGTTGGAATTTGTTTTTAATTTTTTTAATGTATCTCGAAAAGTAAGGAAGGATAACAAAACTTTGTATACAATCTTTTTGTAGGAAACAAAATTGTCTACAAGACATAATATTTGAAAATCGCTCTATATTGCTTACTATTTAGATTTTTAAAAAAATTTAAAAAAAGGTTAGGACTTTGTTTTTTGTTTCTTAAAAAAATATCTCGGAAAGTAGGGAGAAACAATATCTTTGCATAAAAACTATTTTTATGGAAACAAAATTGTCTACAAAAAATAATATTTGTAAAATCGCTCTATCTTGCTTACTTTTTAGAGATATTTAAAAAAATGAAAAAAAGGACGGAATTTTTGTTTAATTTTTTAACTATATCTCGAAAAGTAAGGGAAAAACAATATTTTTGCATATAACCTTTTTTGTAGTAAATAAAATTGTCTACAAAACATACTATTTGTAAAAATGTTTCATTCTTGCTTACTTTTAGAGATATTTAAAAAAATGAAAAAAAGAGAGGAATTTTTTTTTATCTTTTCTGAATTATATCTCGAAAAGTAAGAGCCATACATTATTTATGTATGAGTAACCTTTTTTGTAGGAAACAAAATTGTCTACAAAACATAATATTTGTAAAATGGTTTTTATCTTGCTTACTTTTTGAGATATTAATAAAAATGAAAATAAAGGAGGGAATTTTTTGTTTAATTTTTTAAATATATCTCGAAAAGTAAGGGAAAAACAATATTTTTGTATATAACCTTTTTTGTAGTAAATAAAATTGTCTACAAAACATACTATTTGTAAAATCGCTCTATCTTGCTTACTTTTAGAGATATTTAAAAAAATGGAAAAAAGAGAGTGAATTTTTTTTAATCTTTTTAACTATATCTCGAAAAGTAAGAGCCATACAATATTTATGTATATAACCTTTTTTGTAGGAAACAAAATTGTCAACAAAACATAATATTTGTAAAATGGCTTTATCTTGATTACTTTTTGAGATATTAATAAAAATGAAAAAAAGGAGAGGAATTTTCGTTTAATTTTTTAACTATATCTTGAAAAGTAAGAGCTATACAATATTTATGTATATAACCTTTTTGTAGGAAACAAAATTGTCTAAAAAACATAGTATTTTTAAAATGGCTCTATCTTGCTTACTTTTTGAGAATTTTTAAAAAAATTTAAAATAATAGTGGGACTTTTTTTTTATTTTTTATTTTTTTTAAAATGGCTCTATCTTGCTTACTTTTTGAGATTTTTAAAAAAATTTAAAATAATAGTGGGACTTTTTTTTATTTTTTTAATATATCCTCGAAAAGTAAGTGAGATACAATATCTTTTTCTATAACATTTTTTGTAGGAAATAAAATTGTCTACAAAACATAGTATTTGGAAAATCGCTCTATCTCGTTTTACTTTTTGAGATTTTAAAAAAAAATGTAATAAAATGTGGGACTTTGTTTTTTATTTTTTAAAAATATTTTGGAAAGTAAAAGCGATACAAAATCTTTGCATACAATCTTTTTTGTAGGAGACATAATTGTCTACAAAACATAATATTTGTAAAATCGCTCTATCTTGCTTATTTTTTAGATATTTTAAAAATGTAAAAAAAAAATGGGGAATTTGTTTTTTATTTTTTAAAAATATCTCGAAAAGTAATGGAAATACAATATCTTTGTATATAACCTTTTTTGTAGGAAATAAAATCATCTACAAAACATAATATTTGTAAAATCGCTATGTCTTGCTTACTTTTTGAGATATTTTACAAAATGTAAAAAAAGAGGTTGGAATTTGTTTTTTATTTTTTTAATATATCTCGAAAAGTAAGGGAAATACAATATCTTTTGTATATAACCTTTTTTGTAGGAAGTAAAATTGTCTACAAAACATAATATTTGTAAAATCACTCTATCTTGCTTACTTTTAGAGATATTTAAAAAATGAAAAAAAAGGAGGGAATTTTTGTTTAATTTTTTAACTATATCTCAGAAAAGTAAGAGCCATACAATATTTATGTAAATAACCTTTTTTGTAGGAAACAAAAATGTCTACAAAACATAATATTTGTAAAATGGCTCTATCTTGCTTACTTTTTGAGATATTTAAAAAAATCTAAAAAAAGGTGGGACTTTGTTCTTTATTTTTTAAAAATATCTCGAAAAGTAAGTGAAATACAATTTCTTTGTATATAACCTTTTTTGTAGGAAATAAAATTTTCTACAGAACATAATATTTGTAAAATCGCTTTATCATGCTTAGTTTTTTAAGATATTTTAAAAAATGTAAAAAAAAATGTGGAATTTGTATTTCAATTTTTTAAAAATATCTCGAAAAGTAATAGAGATACAATATGTTTGTATAGGAACCTTTTTTGTAGAAAATAAAATTGTCTACAAAACATAATATTTGTAAAATCGCTCTATCTTGCTTACTTTTAGAGATATTTAAAAAAATGAAAAAAAGGATGGAATTTTTGTTTAATTTTTTAACTATATCTCGAAATGTAAGGGAAAAACCATATTTTTGTATATAACCTTTTTTGTTGGAAACAAAATTGTCTAAAAAACATAATATTTGTAAAATGGCTCTATCTTGCTTACTTTTTGAGATTTTTAAAAAAATTTTAAAATAAAAGTGGGACTTTTTTTTTATTTTTTTAATATATCTCGAAAAGTAAAAATTGAGATACAATATCTTTTTATATAACATTTTTTGTAGGAAATAAAATTGTCTACAAAACATAATATTTGTAAAATCGATCTATCTTGCTTGGTTTTTGAGATATTTTTTACAAAATGTAAAAAAAAAGGTTGGAATTTGTTTTTAATTTTTTAATGTATCTCGAAAAGTAAGGGAGAGTACATTAACTTTGTATACAATCATTTTTGTAGGAAACAAAATTGTCTACAAAACATAATATTTGAAAATCGCTCTATCTTGCTTACTTTTTGAAGATTTTTTAAAAAAATTTAAAAAAATGTGGGACTTTTGTTTTTATTTTTGAAAAATATTTTGGAAAGTAAAAGAGATACAAAATCTTTGCATACCATCTTTTTTTTGTAGGAGACATAATTGTCTACAAAACATAATATTTGTAAAATCGGTCTATCTTGCTTATTTTTTGGATATTTTAAAAAATGTAAAAAAAATGGGGAATTTGTTTTTTTTTATTTTTAAAAAATATCTCGAAAAGTTAATGGAAATACAATATCTTTGTATATAACCTTTTTTTCGTAGGAAATAAAATTATCTACAAAACATAATATTTGTAAAAAAATCGCTATATCTTGCTTACTTTTTGAGATATATTACAAAATGTAAAGAGAGGTTGGAATTTGTTTTTTATTTTTTTAAAAATATCTCGGAAAGTAAGAGAGAAACAATATGTTTGCAAAAAATCTTTTTTTTGGAAACAAAATTTTCTAAAAAACATAATATTTTTAAAATCGCTCTTTTCTTGCTTGGTTTTTTGAGATATTTTACAAAATGTAAAAAAAGGTGGGAATTTGTTTTTTATTTTTTTATTATATCTCGAAAAGCGTAATGAACATAAAATATCTTTGTATATAACGTTTTTTGTCGGAAATAAAAGTGTCTACAAAACATAATATTTGTAAAAGATCGCCCTATCTTGCTTACTTTTAGAGATATTTAAAAAAAATGAAAAAAGGAGGAATTTTTTGTTTAATTTTTTAACTATATCTCCAAAAGTAAAGGAAAAACAATATTTTTGTATATAACCTTTTATGTAGTAAATAAAATTGTCTACAAAATATAATATTTGTAAAATCGCTATATATTGCTTACTTTTTGAGTTTTTTTAAAAAAATGCAAAAAAAGGTGGGACTTTGTTCTTTACTTTTTAAAAATATCTCGAAAAGTAAGTGAAATACAATTTGTTTGTATATAACCTTTTTTGTAGGAAATAAAATTTTCTACAGAACATAAATATTTGTAAAATCGCTATATCATGCTTAGTTTTTGAGATATTTTAAAAAATGTAAAAAAAATGGGGAATTTGTATTTTTTTATTTTTTAAAAATATCTCGAAAAGTAATAGAAATACAATATGTTTGTATAGAACTCCGTGTGGAAAATAAAATTGTCTACAAAACATAATATTTGTAAAATCGTTTCTATCTTGCTTACTTTTAGAGATATTTAAAAAAATGATAAAAAGGAGGGAATTTTGTTTATTTTTTTAACTATATCTCGAAAAGTAAGAGCCATACAATATTTAAGTATATAACCATTTTGTAGAAAACAAAATTGTCTACAAAACACATGATATTTGTTAAATGGCTCTATCTTGCTTAGCTTTTGGGGTATTTTATATAATGAAAATAAAGGAGGAATTTTTGTTTAATTTTTTAACTATATCTCGAAAAGTAAAACCATACAATATCTATGTATATAACCATTTTTGTTGGAAACAAAATTGTCTCAAAAAACATAATATTTGTAAAATGGCTCTATCCTGCATACTTTTTGAGATTTTTAAAAAAAAATTTAAAATAAAAGTGGGACTTTTTTTTATTTTTTTAATATATCTCGAAAAGTAAGTGAGATACAATATCTTTTTATATAACATTTTTTGTAGGAAATAAAATTGTCTACAAAACATAATATTTGTAAAATCGGACTATCTTGCTTTACTTTTGAGTTTTAAAAAAAAAATGTAAAAAAGGTAGGACTTTGTTTTTTATTTTTAAAAATATTTTGAAAAGTAAAAGAGATACAAAATCTTTGCATACAATCTTTTTTGTAGGAGACATAATTGTCTACAAAACATAACATTTGTAAAATCGCTCTATCTTGCTTATTTTTTTGATATTTAAAAGAAAGTAAAAAAAATGGGAAATTTGTTTTTTATTTTTTAAAAATATCTCGAAAAGTAATGGAAATACAATATCTTTGTATATAACCTTTTTTGTAGGAAATAAAATTATCTACAAAACATAATATTTGTAAAATCGCTATATCGTGAAAAGCATTTTTGAGACATTTTACAAAATGTAAAAAGAGGTTGGAATTTGCTTTTTATTTTTTTAATATATCTCGAAAAGCAATGGAAATACTATTATCTTTGTATATAACTTTTTTATAGTAAAAAAAATTGTCTACAAAATATAATATTTGTAAAATCGATCTATCTTGCTTGGTTTTGAGATATTTTACAAAATGTAAAAAAAGGTTGGAATTTGCTTTTAATTTTTTTTAATGTATCTCGAAAGTAAGGGAGATACAATAACTTTGTATACAATCTTTTTTGTCAGAGTAAAATTGTCTACAAAACATAATATTTGTAAAATCGCCTATCTTGCTTACTTTTAGAGATATTTAAAAAAGAAATGAAAAAAGGAGGAATTTTTTGTCTAATTTTTTTAACTATATCTCCAAAAGTAGGGAAAAACAATATTTTTTTGTATATAACCTTTATGTAGTAAATAAAATTGTCTACAAAATATAATATTTGTAAAATCGCTATATCTTGCTTACTTTTTGAGTTTTTTTAAAAAATGTAAAAAAAAGGTGGGACTTTTGTTCTTTATTTTTAAAAATATCTCGAAAAGTAAGTGAAATACAATTTCTTTGTATATAACCTTTTTTGTAGGAAATAAAATTTTCTACAGAACATAATATTTGTAAAATCGCTTTATCATGCTTAGTTTTTGAGATATTTTAAAAAATGTAAAAAAAAATGGTGAATTGTATTTTATTTTTAAAAAAATCTCAAAAAGTAAAGAAATACAATATGTTTGTATATGACCTTTTTTGTAGAAAATAAAATTGTCTACAAAACATGTTGTAAAATCGCTCTTTCTTGATTACTTTTAGAGATATTTAAAAAAATGAAAAAAAGGAGGAAATTTTGTTAATTTTTTAACTATATCTCGAAAAGTAGGGAAAAACAATATTTTGCAAAAAACCATTTTTGTAGTAAATAAAATTGTCTACAGAAAATAATTTTGTAAAATCGCTCTATCTTGACTACTTTTAGGAGATATTTAAAAAATGAAAAAAAGGAGGGAATTTCTGTTTAATTTTTTAACTATATCTCAAAAGTAAGGGAAAACAATATCTTTGTATATAACTTTTTTTGTAGGAGACAAAATTGTCTACAAAACATAATATTTGTAGATCGCTCTAGCTTGCTTACTTTTAAGATATTAAAAAAAATGAAAAAAAAGGAGGAGTTTTTGTTTTAATTTTTTAACTATATCTCGAAAAGTAAAAGCAATACAATATTTATGTATATAACCTTTTTTGTAGAAACAAAATTGTCTACAAAACATAATATTTGTAAAATCGCTATATCTTGCTTGCTTTTTTGAGATTTTATAAAAAAAATGTAAAAAATAGGGACTTTGTTTTTAATTTTTTAAAATTATCTCGAAAAGTAATGGAAATACAATATCTTTGTATGTAACCTTTTTTGTAGGAAATAAAATTGCCTACAAAACAAAATATTTGTAAATCGCTCTATCTTGCTTAATTTTTGAGATATTTTAAAAAATGTAAAAAAATATGGGGAATTTGTTTTTATTTTTTAAAATATCTCGACAAGCAATAAAATTCAATATCTTTGTATATAACTTTTTTGTAGTAAATAAAATTGTCTACAAAACCTAATATTTGTAAAATCGCTCTATCTCACTTGCAACTTTTTGATTTTTAAAAAAAATGTAAAGGTGGGACTTTGTTTTTATATTTTAAAAATATTTTGAAAAGTAAAGAGATACAAAATCTTTACATACAATCTTTTTTGTAAAGACAAAATTGTCTACAAAACATAATATTTGTAAAATCGCTATATCTTGCTTACTTTTTGAGATTTTTAAAAAAATGTAAAAAAATGAGGACTTTGTTTTTAATTTTAAAAATATCTCGAAAAGTAATAGAAATACAATATCTTTGTATGTAACCTTTTTTTGTAGGAAATAAAAATTGTCTACAAAAACAAAATATTTGTAAAATCGCTCTATCTTGCATAATTTTTGAGATATTTAAAAAATGTAAAAAAATATGGGGAATTTGTTTTTTATTTTTTAATATATCTCGAAAATAGCTGGAAATTCAATATCTTTGCATATAACCTTTTTATAGGAAAACAAATTGTCTACAAAACATAATATTTGTAAAATCGCTCTATCTTGCTTACTTTTTAGAGATATTTAAAAAGTGAAAGAAAGGAGGAATTTTTGTTTTAATTTTTTAACTATAGCTCGAAAAGTAAGAGCCATACAATATTTGTATATAACTTTTTGTAGGAAACAAAATTGTCTACAAAACCTAATATTTTTAAAATCGCTCTATCTTACTTTTAAGAGATATTTAAAAAAATGAAAAAAAGGGATGGAATTTTTGTTTAATTTTTAACTATATCTCGAAAAGTAAGGGAAAAAATAATATTTTTGCATATAACCTTTTGTAGTAAATAAAATTGTCTACAGAACATAATATTTGTAAAATTGCTCTATCTTGCCACTTTTGAAATTGCCAAAAAATGAAAAAATTTTGTTTTAATTTTTTAACTATATCTCGAAAAGTAAAGGAAAACAATATCTTTGTATATAACCTTTTTGTAAGAGAGAATGAATTGTCTACAAAACACAATATTTGTAAAATCAATCTATTCTTGCTTAGGTTTTGAGATATTTTCCTAAAAAATGTAAAAAAGGGTCGGAATTTGTCTTTTAGTTTTTAATATATCTCGAAAAGTAAGCGAGATACATTATATTTTTGTATATAACCTTTTTGTAGGAAATAAAATTGTCTACAAAACGCAATATTGTAAAATCGCTCTATCTTGCTTAGTTTTGAGATATTTTATAAAATGTAAAAAAAATATGGGGAATTTGTTTTCTATTTTTTAATATATCTCGAAAAGTAATAGAAATACAATATCTTTGCAAATAACCTTTTTGTAGGAAATAAATTGTCTACAAAACATAATATTAGTAAAATCAATATCTTGCTTACTTTTAGAGATATTTAAAAAAAATTAAAAAAAGGAGGGAATTTTTGTTTAGTTTTTTAACTATATCTCGAAAAATGAGGAAAAACAATATTTTTTTGTATAAACCTTTTGTAGTAAATAAAATTGTCTACAAAAAATAATATTTGTAAAATCGCTCTTTCTTGCGCTGGTTTTTGAGATATTTTACAAAATGTAAAAAATTAGAATTGGTTTTTATTTTTAATATATCTCGAAAAGTAATGGAAATACAACATCTATGTATATAACCTTTTTTGTAGGAGACAAAATTGTCTACCAAACATAATATTTGTAAAATTGCTCCATCTTGCTTACTTTTTGAATATTAAGAAAAAAAAAGGAGGGAATTTTTGTTTAATTTTTTGACTATATCTCAAAATGTAAGAGCCATACAATATTTATGTATATAACCATTTTTGTAGGAAACAAAATTGTCTACAAAATATAATATTTGTAAAATCGATCTATCTTGCTTGGTTTTTTGAGATATTTTACAAAATGTAAAAAAAGGTTGGAATTTGCTTTTAATTTTTTTAATATATCTCAAAAAGTAGGAGAGATACCATATCTTTCTATATAACCTTTTTTGTAAAAATAAAATTGTCTACAAAACATAATATTTGTAAAATCGCTCTATCTTCCTCAGTTTTTTAGATATTTAAAAAAATGTAAAAAAAGGTTAGAATTTGTATTTTATTTTTTAATATATCTCAAAAAGTAAGAGTGATACCATAACTTTTTATATAACCTTTTTTGTAGGAAATAAAATTGTCTACAAAATATAATATTTGTAAAATCGCTTTATCTTGCTTAGTTTTTTAGATATTTAAAAAAATGTAAAAAAAAGGTGGGAATCTGCTTTTTTTTTAAATATTTTGTATTTTGAAAAGTAAGGGAGATGCATTATCTTTGTATATAATCTTTCTTTTGCAGGAAATAAAATTGTCTATAAAACATAACAATTAAAAAATCGCTCTATCTTGCTTAGTTTTTGAGATATTTAAAAAACAGGAAAAAAAGGTGAGAATTTGATTTTTTTTTTTAATTATCTCGAAAAGTAAGGGAGATATTGTATCTTTGTATATAACCTTCTTTGTAGGAAATAAAATTGTCAACAAAACATAATATTTGTAAAATCGCTCTATCTTGCTTAGTTTTTTACATATTTAAAAAAATGTAAAAAAAGGTGGGAATTTGTATTTTATTTTTTTAATATATCTCAAAAAGTAAGAGAGATACCATATCTTTCTATATAACCTTTTTTGTAGGAAATAAAATTGTCTACAAAACATAATATTTGTAAAATAGCTTTATCTTGCTTAGTTTTTTAGATATTTAAAAAAATGTAAAAAGAGGTAGGAATCTGTTTTTCTATTTTTTTTTAAATATCTCGAAAAGTGATGGGTGATACAATATCTTTGTATATAACCTTCTTTTATAGGAAATAAAATTTTCTACAGTAGATAATATTTTTAAAATCGCACTATCTTGCTTAGTTTTTGAGATTTTTAAAAAACTGTAAAAAAGGTGGAAATGTGTTTTTTATTTTTTTTTAAATATCTCAAAAAGTAAGAGAGACACTATATCTTTATATTTGACCTTTTTTGTAGGAAATAAAATTGTTTATAAAACATAATATTTAAAAAATCGCTTTATCTTGCTTAGTTTTTGAGATATTTAAAATAAAGTAAAAAAAGGTGAGAATTTGATTTTTTTTTTTTAATATATCTTAAAAAGTAAGAGAGATACCATTTCTTTCTATATAACCTTTTTTGTAGCAAATAAAATTGTCTACAAAACATAATATTCGTAAAATCGCTCTATCTTGCTTAGTTCTTTAGATAATTAGAAAAAATGTAAAAAGAATGGTGAATCTGTTTTTTATTTTTTTTTTAAATATCTCAGAAATGTAAGGGAATACAATATCTTTGTATATAACCTTCTTTGTAGGAAATAAAATTGTCTACAAAAGATAATATTTGTAAAATCGCACTATCTTGCTTAGTTTTTTGAGATTTTTAAAAAAAATGAAAAAAAGGTGTGAAATTTGTTATTTATTTTTTTAATATATCTCGAAAAGTAAGGAGAAAACATTATCTTTCTATATAACCTTTTTTGTAGGAAATAAAAATGCCTACAAAACATAATATATGTAAAATGGCTCTATCTTGATCTAGTTTTTGAGATATTTAAAAAAATGTAAAAATAGGAAGGGAATTTGTTTTTAATTTTTTAACAATATCTCGAAAAGTAAGGGAGATACAATATCTTTGTATATAACTTTTTTTGAATTAGATAAAATTGTCAACAAAACATAATATTTGTAAAATCGCTCTATCTTGCTTAGTTTTTAAGATATTTAAATAAATGTAAAAAAAGGTGGGAGTTTTTGTGCTTATTTTTAACTATATCTCGAAAAGTAAAGAGAAATACCATATCTTTCTATATAACCTTTTTTGTAGGAAATAAAATTGTATACAAAACATAATATTTAATAAAAAATAGCTTTATCTTGCTTAGTTTTTTAGATTTATTTAAAAAATGTAAAAAAAGTAGGGAGTCTGTTTTTCATTTTTTTAAATTATCTCGAAAAGTAATGGAGATACAATATCTTTGTATATAACCTTCTTTATAGGAAATAAAATTGTCTACAAAACGATATTATTTGTAAAATCGCACTATCTTGCTTAGTTTTTGAGATTTTTTAAAAAATGTAAAAAAATATGGGGAATGTGTTTTTTATTTTTTAAAATATCTCAAAAAGTAATGGAAACACCATATCTTTCTATTTAACCTTTTTTGTTGGAAATAAAATTGTTTATAAAACATAATATTTAAAAAATCGCTCTATCTTGCTTAGTTTTTGAGATATTTAAAAAAAATGTAAAAAAAGGTGGGAATTTGTTTTTTTTTTTTTTTAATACATCTCGAAAAGAAAGGGAGATACAATATCTTTGCATATAATCTTTTTTGTAGAAGAAAAAATTGTCTACAAAACATAATATTTGTAAAATCGCTACTATCTTTCTTAGTTTTTTTAGATATTTATAAAAAATGTAAAAAAAGGTGGGAATTTGTTTTTTTTTTTTTTTTAAAATATCTCGAAAAGTAATGGAAATACAATATCTTTGTATACAACCTTTTTTGTAGGAAATAAAATTGTCTACAAACACAAAATATTCGTAAAATCGCTCTATCTTGCTTAATTTTTGATATATTTAAAAAAATGTAAAAAAATATCGGAAATTTGTTTTTTTATTTTTTAATATATCTTGAAAAGTAATAGAAATACAATATCTTTGTATATAACCTTTTTTATAGGAAATAAAATTGTCTTCAAAACATAATATTCGTAAAATCGCTCTATCTTGCTTAGTTCTTTTGAGATATTTAAAAAAATGTAAAAAAAGGTGGGAATCTTTTTTTTATTTTTTTTTAACTATATCTCGAAATGTAAGAGCCAGATACAATATCTTTGTATATAACCTTTTTTGTAGGAAATAAAATTGTCTACAAAAGACTAATATTTGTAAAATCGCTCTATCTTGCTTAGTTTTTGAGATATTTAAAAAATGTAAAAAAAGGTTGGAAATGTTTTTTTTTATTTTTTAATATATCTCAAAAGTAAGCGAAAATACTATATTTTTGTATATAACCTTTTTTTGTAGGAAATAAAATTGTCTACAAAACATAATATTTGTAAAGAAGAGGGGAGAAAAAAAAAAAAAATTGCTCTATCTTGCTTAGTTTTTTGAGATATTTTAAAAAATGTAAAAAAAAGGAGGGAATTTTTTTTTAATTTTTTTTAATATATCTCGAAAAGTAAGAAAAAACAATATCTTTTGTATATAACCTTTTTTGTAGGAAATAAAATTGTCTACAAAACATAATATTTGTAAAATTGCTCTATCTTGCTTAGTTTTTGAGTTATTTAAAAAAAAATGTAAAAAAGGTGGGAATTTGTTTTTTATTTTTTAATATATCTCGAAAAGTAATGGAGATACAATATCTTTGTATATAACCTTTTTTGTAGGAAATAAAATTGTCTACAAAACAAAATATTTGTAAAATCGCTCTACTCTTGCTTAGTTTTTGAGATATTTTAAAAAATGTAAAAAAAGGTGGGGAATCTGTTTTCTATTTTTTAATATATCTCGAAAAGTAAGGGAGATACAATATCTTTGCTATACAACCTTTTTTGTAGGAAATAAAATTGTCTACAAAACATAATATTTGTAAAATCGCTCTATCTTTGCTTAGTTTTTGAGATATTTAAAAAAATTTAAAAAAAGGTGGGAATTTGTTTTTATTTTTTTAACTATATCTCGAAAAGTAAGAGAGAAACAATATTTTTGTATATAACCTTTTTTGTAGGAAATAAAATTGTCTACAAAACATAATATTTGTAAAATCGCTCTATCTTGCTTAGTTTTTTGAGATATTTTAAAAAATGTTAAAAAAAAGGTGGGAATTGGTTTTTATTTTTTTAATATATCTCGAAAAAGTAAGGGAGATACAATATCTTTTGTATATAACCTTTTTTGTAGGAAATAAAATTGTCTACAAAACATAATATTTGTAAAATTGCTCCATCTTGCTTAGTTTTTGAGATATTTAAAAAATGTAAAAAAAAAGGTGGGAATTTGTTTTTTAATTTTTTTACTATATCTCGAAAATGTAAGAGCCACACAATATTTTTGTATATAACCTTTTTGTAGGAAATAAAATTGTCTACAAAAACATAATATTTGTAAAATCGCATCTATCTTGCTTGGTTTTTGAGATATTTTACAAAATGTAAAAAAAGGTCGGAATTTGTTTTTATTTTTTTATAAAATATCTCGAAAAGTAAGAGATACAATATCTTTGTGTATAACCTTTTTTGTAGGAAATAAAATTGTCTACAAAACATAATATTTGTAAAAATCGCTCTTATCTTGCTTTGTTTTTGAGATATTTTAAAAAATGTAAAAAAAGGTGGGAATTTGTTTTTTTTTTTTTTTAATATATCTCGAAAAGTAATGAAGATACAATATCTTTTGTATATAACCTTTTTTGTAGGAAATAAAATTGTCTACAAAACATAATATTTGTAAAATTGCTCTATCTTGCTTACGTTTTAGAGATATTTTAAAAAATGTAAAAAAAGGTGGGAATTTATTTTTTATATTTTTTAACTATATCTCGAAAAGTATAGTGGAGATTCAATATCTTTGTGTATAATCTTTTTTGTAGGAAATAAAATTGTCTACAAAACACTAATATTTGTAAAATCGCTCTATCTTGCTTAGTTTTTGAGATTTTTAAAAAAATGTTAAAAAAAGGTGGGAATTTGTTTTTTTTTTTTTTTAATATATCTCGGAAAGTAAGAGAGATACAATATCTTTGTATATAACCTTTTTTGTAGGAAGACAAAATTGTCTACAAAACATAATATTTGTAAAATCGCTCTATCTTGCTTAGTTTTTGAGATTTTATAAAAAATGTAAAAAAATTTCAAATGTGTTTTTTATTTTTAATATATACAAAAAGAAGAGATACCATATCTTTCTATATAACCTTTTTGAGCAAAAAAATGTCTCAAAACATAAATCGTGAAACGCCTATTTGTAGTAGATATTTAAAAAAAAGAAAAGGATGGGAATCTGTTTTTTGTTTTTTTTAAAATATCTCGAAAAGTAATGAGAAATACAATATCTTTGTATGTAACCTTTTTTTGTAGGAAATAAAATTGCATACAAAACATAATATTTGTAAAATATCTCTATCTTTGCCCAATTTTTGAGATATTTTAAAAATGTAAAAAAAGGTGGGAATTTGTTTTTCTATTTTTTTAAAATATCTCGAAAAGTAAGGGAAATACAATATCTTTGTATATAACCTTTTTTGTAGTAAATAAAATTGTCTACAAAACATAATATTTGTAAAATCGCTCTATCTCGCTTACCTTTTAGATTTTTAAAAAAAATGTAAAAAAGGTGGGACTTTGTTTTTTATATTTTAAAAATATTTCGAAAAGTAAAAGAGATACAAAATCTTTGTATACAACCTTTTTTGTAGAAGATAAAATTGTCTACAAAACATAATATTTGTAAAATCGCTCTATCTTGCTTACTTTTTGAGATTTTTTAAAAAATGTAAAAAAATGAGGACTTTGTTTTTTAATTTTTTAAAATATCTCGAAAAAGTAATAGAAATACAATATCTTTGTATGTAACCTTTTTTTGTAGGAAATAAAATTGTCTACAAAACAAAATATTTGTAAAATCGCTTAATCATGCTTAGTTTTTGAGATATTTTAAAAAAATGTAAAAAAATATGGGGAATTTGTTTTTCTATTTTTTAATATATCTCGAAAAGTAATAGAAATACAATATCTTTGCAAATAACCTTTTTTGTAGGAAATAAAATTGTCTACAAAACAAAATATTAGTAAAATCGCTCTATCTTGCTTACTTTTAGAGATATTTAAAAAAGTTAAAAAAAGGGAGGGAGTTTTTGTTTCATTTTTTAACTGTATCTTGAAAAGTAAGGGGAAATACAATATTTTTTAAATATCCTTCTTTGTAGTAAATAAAATTGTCTACAAAACATAATATTTGTAAAATAGTTTTATCTTGCTTGGTTTTTGAGATATTTTGCAAAAATGTAAATAAAGATGGGAATTTTTTTTTATTTTTTTAATATATCTCGAAAAGTAAGGGAGATACAATATCTTTGTATATAACCTTCTTTGTAGGAAATAAAATTGTCTCCAGAACACAATATTTGTAAAATCGCTCTATCTTGCTTGGTTTTAGAGATATTTTAAAAAATGTAAAAAGAGGTAGGAATTTGTTTTTTATTTTTTTTAATATATCTCAAAAAGTAGGTAAGTAACAATATCTTTGTAAACAATCTTTTTTGTAGGAAACAAAAGTGTCTACAAAACATAATTAAATCTTGCTTGGTTTTTGAGATATTTTACAAAATGTAAAAAAAGGTGGAAAATAGTTTTCTATTTTTTTAATATATCTCTAAAAGTAAGGGAAATACAATATCTTTGTATATAAAATTTTTTGTAGGAAACAAAATTGTCTACAGAACACAATATTTGTAAAATCGCTCTATCTTGCTTACTTTTTGAGATATTTAAGAAAATTAAAAAAAAAGGAGGAAATTTTTGTTTAATTTTTTAACTATATATCGAGAAGTAAAGGAAATACAATATCTTTGTATACAATCTTTTTTGTAGGAAACAAAAGTGTCTACAAAACATAATATTTGTAAAATCGCTATATCCTGCTTGGTTTTTGAGATATTTTACAAATGTAAAAAAAGGTGGGAAATAGTATTTATATTTTTTTAATATATCTCGAAAAGTAAAGAGAAAAATACAATATCTTTGTAAACAATCTTTTTTGTAGGAAACAAAATTGTCTAAAAACATAATAATTGTAAAATCGCTCTATCTTGCTTGGTTTTTGAGATATTTTACAAATGTAAAAAAAGGTAGGAAATAGTTTTTATATTTTTTTAATATATCTCGAAATGTAAGGAAAATACAATATCTTTGTAAACAATCTTTTTTGTAGGAAACAAAATTGTCTAAAAAACATAATAATTGTAAAATCGCTCTATCTTGCTTGGTTTTTGAGATATTTTACAAAATGTAAAAAAAGGTGGGAAATAGTTTTTATATTTTTTTAATATATCTGGAAAAGTAAGGAAAATAAAATATCTTTGTATATAATCTTTTTTGTAGTAAATTAAATTATCAACAGAACACAATATTTGTAAATGTGCTCTATCTTACCTACTTTTTGAGATATTTATAAAAATAAAAAATAGAAGGGAATATTTGTTTAATTTTTTAACTATATCTCGAAAAGTAAGGGTAATACAAATTTTTTTTATATAGGCTTTTTTGTAGTAAATAAAATTGTCTACAAAACATAATATTTGTAAAATCGCTTTATCTTGCTTGGTTTTTGAGATATTTTACAAAATGTAAAAAAAAGGTGGGTATTTGTTTTTTTATTTTTAATATATTTTGAAAAGTAAGGGAGTTACAATATTTTTGTATACAATTTTTTTTGTGGAGAAAACAAAATTGTCTGCAAAACATAATATTTTAAATCGCTCTATTTTGCTTGGTTTTTGAGATATTTTACAAAATGTAAAAAAAGGTGGAAAATAGTTTTCTATTTTTTAATATATCTCTAAAAGTAAGGGAAATACAATATCTTTGTATATAACATTTTTTGTAGGAAACAAAATTGTCTATAGAACACAATATTTGTAAAATCGCTCTATCTTGCTTACTTTTTGAGATATTTAAGAAAATTAAAAAAAAGGAGGAAATTTTTTGTTTAATTTATTTACTATATATCGAAAAGTATAGGAAATACAATATCTTTGTATACAATCTTTTTTGTAGGAAACAAAAAGTATCTACAAAACATAATATTTGTAAAAATCGCTATATCTTTCTTGGTTTTTGTGATATTTTACAAAATGTAAAAAAAAGGTTGGAAATAGTTTTTATATTTTTTTAATATATCTCGAAAAGTAAGGAAAAATACAATATCTTTGTAAACAATCTTTTTTGTAGGAAACAAAATTGTCTAAAAACATAATAATTGTAAAATAGCTCTATCTTGCTTGGTTTTTGAGATATTTTACGAAATGTAAAAAAAGGTGGGAAATAGTTTTTATATTTTTTTAATATATCTCGAAAAGTAAGGAAAATACAATATCTTTGTAAACAATCTTTTTGTAGGAAACAAAATTGTCTAAAAAACATAATAATTGTAAAATCGCTCTATCTTGCTTGGTTTTTGAGATATTTTACAAAATGTAAAAAAAAAGGTGGGAAATAGTTTTTTAAATTTTTTTAATATATTTAGAAAAGTAAGGAAAATACAATATCTTTGTATATAACCTTTTTTGTAGGAAATTAAATTATCAACAGAACACAATATTTGTAAATGTGCTCTATCTTGCCTACTTTTTGAGATATTTATAAAAATAAAAAAAAAAGAAGGGAATATTTGTTTAATTTTTTTAACTATATCTTGAAAAAGAAATGGAAAAACAATATTTTTGTATATAACCTTTTTTGTAGTAAATAAAATTGTCTACAAAACCTAATATTTGTAAATTGGCTCTATCTTGCTTACTTTTTAAAATTTTAAAAAAAAATGTAAACAAAGGTGGGACTTTTTTTTTATTTTTTAAAAATATCTCGAAAAGTAATGGAAATACAATATCTTTGTATAAAACCTTTTTTGTAGGAGAAAAAATTGCCTACAAAACATAATATTTGTAAAATCGCTCTATCTTGCTTGGTTTTTGAAATATTTTACAAAATGTAAAAAAAGGTGTGAAATAGTTTCTATATTTTTTTAATATATCTCGAATTGTAAGGAAAATACAATATCTTTGTATATAACAATTTTTGAAGGAAACAAAATTGTCTACAGAAAACAATATTTTAAATCGCTCTATTTTGCTTGGTTTTTGAGATATTTTACAAAATGTAAAAAAAGGTGGGAAATAGTTTTCTATTTTTTTAATATATCTCAAAAAGTAAGAGAAATAAAATATCTTTGTATATAATATTTTTTGTAGGAAACAAAATTGTCTACAGAACACAATATTTGTATAATCGCTCTATCTTTGCTTACTTTTTGAGATATTTAAAAAAATAAAAAAAAAGAAAGGAATTTATGTTTAATTTTTTAACTTTGTATCTCGAAAAGTAAGGGAAATACAATATTTTTTTAAATATCTTTTTTTGTAGTAAATAAAATTGTCTACAAAACATAATATTTGTAAAATAGCTTTATCTTGCTTGGTTTTTGAGATATTTTGCCAAATGTAAATAAAGATGGGAATTTTTTTTCTATTTTTTTAATATATCTCGAAAAGTAAGGGAGATACAATATTTTTGTATACAATCTTTTTTGTAGGAAACAAAATTGTCTACAAAACATAATATTTGTAAAATCGCTCTATCTTTCTTGGTTTTTAGGATATTTTTCAAAATGTAAAAAAAGGTGGGTAATAGTTTTTATATTTTTTTTTAGTATATCTCGAAAAGTAAGGGAAATACAATATCTTTGTATATAACCTTTTTTGTAGGAAATAAAATTGTCTACAGAACACAATATCAGTAAAATCGCTATATCCTGCTTGGTTTTTTTGAGATATTTTACAAAATGTGAAAAAAGGTGGGGAAAAGTTTTTATATTTTTTTAATATATCTCGAAAAGTAAGGAAAATACAATATCTTTTGTAAACAATCTTTTTTGTACGAAACAAAATTGTCTAAAAAAACATAATAATAGTAAAATCGCTCTATCTTGCTTACTTTTTGAGATATTTAAGAAAATTAAAAAAAAAGGAGGAAATTTTTGTTTTAATTTTTTTACTATATATCGAAAAGTATAGGAAATACAATATCTTTGTATACAATCTTTTTTGTAGGAAACAAAAGTATCTACAAAACATAATATTTGTAAAATCGCTATATCCTTCTTGGTTTTTGTGATATTTTACAAAATGTAAAAAAAGGTGGGAAATAGTTTTTATATTTTTTTAATATATCTCGAAAAGTAAGGAAAATACAATATCTTTGTAAACAATCTTTTTTGTAGGAAACAAAATTGTCTAAAAAACATAACAATTGTAAAATCGCTCTATCTTGCTTGGTTTTTGAGATATTTTACAAAATGTAAAAAAAGGTGGGAAATAGTTTTTTTAAATTTTTTTAATATATTTAGAAAAGTAAGGAAAATACAATATCTTTGTATATAACCTTTTTTGTAGGAAATTAAATTATCAACAGAACACAATATTTGTAAATGTGCTCTATCTTGCCTACTTTTTGAGATATTTATAAAAATAAAAAAAAAAAGGGAATATTTGTTTAATTTTTTAACTATATCTCGAAAAGAAATGGAAAAAACAATATTTTTTTTGTATATAACCTTTTTTGTAGTAAATAAAATTGTCAACAAAACCTAATATTTGTAAATTGGCTCTATCTTGCTTACTTTTTAAAATTTTTAAAAAAATGTAAAACAAGGTGGGACTTTTTTTTTTATTTTTTTAAAAATATCTCGAAAAGTAATGGAAATACAATATTTTTGTATAAAACCTTTTTTGTAGGAGAAAAAATTGCTTACAGAACATAATATTTGTAAAATCGCTCTATCTTGCTTAGTTTTTGAAATATTTTACAAAATGTAAAAAAAGGTGTGAAATAGTTTCTATATTTTTTTAATATATCTCGAATTGTGAGGAAAATACAATATCTTTGTATATAACAATTTTTGAAGGAAACAAAATTGTCTACAGAAAACAATATTTTAAATCGCTCTATTTTGCTTGGTTTTTGAGATATTTTACAAAAATGTAAAAAAAGGTGGAAAATAGTTTTTCTATTTTTTAATATATCTCAAAGAGTAAGGGAAATACAATATCTTTGTATATAACATTTTTTGTAGGAAACAAAAATTGTCTACAGAACACAATATTTGTAAAATCGCTCTAACTTGCTTACTTTTTGAGATATTTAAGAAAATTAAAAAAAAGGAGGAAATTTTTTTTTTAATTTTTTAACTATATATCGAAAAGTAAAGGAAATACAATATCTTTGTATACAATCTTTTTTGTAGGAAACAAAAGTGTCTAAAAAACGTAATATTTATAAAATCGCTTTATCTTGCTTGGTTTTGAGATATTTTACAAAATGTAAAAAATGGTGGGAAATGGTTTTCTATTTTTTTAATATATCTGGAAAAGGTAAGCTAAATACAATATCTTTGTATATAACATTTTTTTTCTAGGAAACATAATTGTCTACAGAACACAATATTTGTAAAATCGCTCTATCTTGCTTACTTTTCGAGATATTTAAGAAGATGAAAAAAAGGAGGGAATTTTTATTTAATTTTTTAACTATATATCGAAAAGTAAAGGAAATACAATATCTTTGTATACAATCTTTTTTGTAGGAAACAAAAGTGTCTACAAAACATAATATTTGTAAAATCGCTATATCCTTCTTGGTTTTTGAGATATTTTACAAAATGTAAAAAAAGGTGGGAAATAGTTTTTATATTTTTTTAATATATCTCGAAAAGTAATGGAAATAAAATATCTTTGTATATAACCTTTTTTTGTAGAAGGTAAAATTGTCTACAAAACATAATATTTGTAAAATCGCTCTATCTTGCTTACTTTTAGAGATATTTAAAAAAATAAAAAAAGGGAGGGAATTTTTGTTTAATTTTTTAACTATATCTCGAAAAGTAATGGAAATACAATTTCTTTGTATATAACCTTTTTTGTAGGAAATAAAATCATCTACAAAACATAATATTTGTAAAATCGCTATATCTTGCTTACTTTTTGAGATATTTTACAAAATGTAAAAAGAGGTTGGAATTTGTTTTTTATTTTTTTAATATATCTCGAAAAGTAATGGAAATACAATATCTTTGTATATAACCTTTTTTGTAGGAAGTAAAATTGTCTACAAAACATAATATTTGTAAAATCGCTCTATCTTGCTTACTTTTAGAGATATTTAAAAAAATGAAAAAAAGGGAGGGAATTTTTTTTTAATTTTTTAACTATATCTCGAAAAGTAAGAGCCATACAATATTTATGTAAATAACCTTTTTTGTAGGAAACAAAATTGTCTACAAAACATAATATTTGTAAAATGGCTCTATCTTGCTTACTTTTTGAGATATTTAAAAAAAATGTAAAAAAAGGTGGGACTTTGTTCTTTATTTTTTAAAAATATCTCGAAAAGTAAGTGAAATACAATTTCTTTGTAAATAACCTTTTTTGTAGGAAATAAAATTTTCTACAGAACATAATATATGTAAAATCGCTCTATCTTGCTTACTTTTAGAGATATTTAAAAAAATGAAAAAAAGGACGGAATTTTTGTTTAATTTTTTAACTATATCTCGAAAAGTAAGGGAAAAACAATATTTTTGTATATAACCTTTTTTGTAGTAAATAAAATTGTCTACAAAATATAATATTTGTGAAATCGCTCTTTCTTGCTTAGTTTTTGAGATATTTTACAAAAGGTAAAAAAAGGTGGGAATTTGTTTTTAATTTTTTTAATATATCTCGAAAAGTAAGTGAGATACAATATCTTTGTATACAATCTTTTTTGTAGTAAATAAATTTGTCTACAAAACCTAATATTTGTAAAATCGCTCTATCTCGCTTACTTTTTAGATTTAAAAAAAAATGTAAAAAAAGGGGGACTTTGTTTTATATTTTTTAAAAAATATTTTTAAAAGTAATGCAAATACAATATGTTTGTATATAACCTTTTTTGTAGAAAATAAAATTGTCTACAAAACATAATATTTGTAAAATCGCTCTATCTTGCTTACTTTTAGAGATATTTAAAAAAATGAAAAAAAGGAGGGAATTTTTGTTTAATTTTTTAACTATATCTCCAAAAGTAAGGGAAAAACAATATTTTTGTATATAACCTTTATGTAGTAAATAAAATTGTCTACAAAATAAAAAATTTTTAAAATCGCTATATCTTGCTTACTTTTTCAGATTTTAAAAAAAAATTTAAAAAAAGGTGGGGCTTTGTTCTTTATTTTTAAAAATATCTCGAAAAGTAAGTGAAATACAATTTCTTTGTATATAACCTTTTTTGTAGGAAATAAAATTTTCTACAGAACATAATATTTGTAAAATCGCTTTATCATGCTTAGTTTTTGAGATATTTTAAAAAATGTAAAAAAAAATGGGGAATTTGTATTTTATTTTTTAAAAATATTTTAAAAAGTAATGGAAATACAATATGTTTAGAATATGACCTTTTTTGTAGAAAATAAAATTGTCTACAAAACATAATATTTGTAAAATCGCTCTTTCTTGATTACTTTTAGAGATATTTAAAAAAAATGAAAAAAAGGAGGGAATTTTTGTTTAATTTTTTAACTATATCTCGAAATGTAAGGGAAAAACCATATTTTTGTATATAAACTTTTTTGTTGGAAACAAAATTGTCTAAAAAACATAATATCTGTAAAATGGCTCCTATCTTGCTTACTTTTTGAGATTTTTAAAAAAAATTTAAAATAAAAGTGGGACTTTTTTTTTTATTTTTTTAATATATCTCGAAAAGTAAGTGAGATACAATATCATTTTATATAACATTTTTTGTAGGAAATAAAATTGTCTACAAAACATAACATTTGTAAAATCGATCTATCTTGCTTGGTTTTTGAGATATTTTACAAAATGTAAAAAAAGGTTGGAATTTGTTTTTAATTTTTTTAATGTATCTCGAAAAGCAAGGAAAATACAAATATCTTTGTATATAATCTTTTTTGTAGTAAATAAAATTATCAACAGAACACAATATTTGTAAATGTGCTCTATCTTACCTACTTTTTGAGATCTTTATAAAAATAAAAAAAAAGAAGGGAATATTTGTTTAATTTTTTAACTATATCTCGAAAAGTAAGTGGTAATACAAATTTTTTTTATATAGGCTTTTTTGTAGTAAATAAAATTGTCTACAAAACATAATATTTGTAAAATCGCTTTATCTTGCTTGGTGTTTTAGATATTTTACAAAATGTAAAAAAAGGTGGGAAATGTGTTTTCCATTTTTTAATATATCGCCAAAAGTAAGGGAAATACAATATCTTTGTATACAATCTTTTTTGTAGGAAACAAAACTGACTACAAATCATAATATTCTAAAAATCGCTTTATCTTGCTTGGTTTTTGAGATATTTTACAAAAATGTAAAAAAAGGTGGTATTTGTTTTTTATTTTTTTAATATATTTTGAAAAGTATGTGAGTTACAATATTTTTGTATACAATTTTTTTTGTAGAAAACATAATTGTCTGCAAAACATAATATTTTAAATCGCTCTATTTTGCTTGGTTTTTGAGATATTTTACAAAATGTAAAAAAAGGTGGAAAATAGTTTTCTATTTTTTTAATATATCTCTAAAAGTAAGGAAAATACAATATCTTTGTATATAACATTTTTTGTAGGAAACAAAATTGTCTACAGAACACAATATTTGTAAAATCGCTCTATCTTGCTTACTTTTCGAGATATTTAAGAAGATGAAAAAAAGGAGGGAATTTTTATTTAATTTTTTAACTATATCTCGAAAAGTAATGGAAATACAATTTCTTTGTATATAACCTTTTTTTGTAGGAAATAAAATCATCTACAAAACATAATATTTGTAAAATCGCTATATCTTGCTTACTTTTTTGAGATATTTAAGAAAATTAAAAAAAGGAGGAAATTTTTGTTTAATTTTTTTACTATATATCGAAAAGTATAGGAAATACAATATCTTTGTATACAATCTTTTTTGTAGGAAACAAAAGTATCTACAAAACATAATATTTGTAAAATCGCCATATCCTTCTTGGTTTTTGTGATATTTTACAAAATGTAAAAAAAGGTGGGAAATAGTTTTTATATTTTTTTAATATATCTCGAAAAGTAAGGAAAATACAATATCTTTGTAAACAATCTTTTTTGTAGGAAACAAAATTGTCTCAAAAACATAACAATTGTAAAATCGCTCTATCTTGCTTGGTTTTTGAGATATTTTACAAAATGTAAAAAAAGGTGGGAAATAGTTTTTAAATTTTTTTTAATATATTTAGAAAAGTAAGGAAAATACAATATCTTTGTATATAACCTTTTTTGTAGGAAATTAAATTATCAACAGAACACAATATTTGTAAATGTGCTCTATCTTGCCTACTTTTTGAGATATTTATAAAAATAAAAAAAAAGGGAATATTTGTTTAATTTTTTAACTATATCTCGAAAAGAAATGGAAAAACAATATTTTTGTATATAACCTTTTTTGTAGTAAATAAAATTGTCAACAAAACCTAATATTTGTAAATTGGCTCTATCTTGCTTACTTTTTAAAATTTTAAAAAAAAATGTAAACAAAGGTGGGACTTTTTTTTTTATTTTTTTAAAAATATCTCGAAAAGTAATGGAAATACAATATCTTTGTATAAAACCTTTTTTGTAGGAGAAAAAATTGCTTACAGAACATAATATTTGTAAAATCGCTCTATCTTGCTTGGTTTTTGAAATATTTTACAAAATGTAAAAAAAGGTGTGAAATAGTTTCTATATTTTTTTAATATATCTCGAATTGTAAGGAAAATACAACATCTTTGTATATAACAATTTTTGAAGGAAACAAAATTGTCTACAGAAAACAATATTTTAAATCGCTCTATTTTGCTTGGTTTTTGAGATATTTTACAAAATGTAAAAAAAGGTGGGAAATAGTTTTTCTATTTTTTTAATATATCTGGAAAAGTAAGCTAAATACAATATCTTTGTATATAACATTTTTTCTAGGAAACATAATTGTCTACAGAACACAATATTTGTAAAATCGTTCTATCTTGCTTACTTTTCGAGATATTTAAGAAGATGAAAAAAAAGGAGGAAATTTTTTTTTAATTTTTTAACTATATATCGAAAAGTAAAGGAAATACAATATCTTTGTATACAATCTTTTTTGTAGGAAACAAAAAGTGTCTAAAAAACGTAATATTTGTAAAATCGCTTTATCTTGCTTGGTTTTGAGATATTTTACAAAATGTAAAAAATAGTGGGAAATGGTTTTCTATTTTTTTAATATATCTGGAAAAGTAAGCTAAATACAATATCTTTGTATATAACATTTTTTCTAGGAAACATAATTGTCTACAGAACACAATATTTGTAAAATCGCTCTATCTTGCTTACTTTTCGAGATATTTAAGAAGATGAAAAAAGGAGGGAATTTTTATTTAATTTTTTAACTATATCTCGAAAAGTAATGGAAATACAATTTCTTTGTATATAACCTTTTTTGTAGGAAATAAAATCATCTACAAAACATAATATTTGTAAAATCGTTCTATCTTGCTTACTTTTAGAGATATTTAAAAAAATGAAAAAAAGGGAGGGAATTTTTTTTTAATTTTTTTAACTATATCTCGAAAAGTAAGAGCCGTAGAATATTTATGTAAATAACCTTTTTTGTAGGAAACAAAATTGTCTACAAAACATAATATTTGTAAAATGGTTTTATCTTGAATTACTTTTTTTGAGATATTTAAAAAAAATGTAAAAAAAGGTGGGACTTTGTTCTTTATTTTTTAAAAAATATCTCGAAAAGTAAGTGAAATACAATTTCTTTGTAAATAACCTTTTTTGTAGGAAATAAAATTTTCTACAGAACATAATATTTGTAAAATCGCTTTATCATGCTTAGTTTTTGAGATATTTTAAAAAATGTAAAAAAAAATGGGGAATTTGTATTTTATTTTTAAAAAATATCTCGAAAAGTAATAAAAATACAATATGTTTGTATATAACCTTTTTTTGTAGAAAATAAAATTGTCTACAAAACATAATATATGTAAAATCGTTTATTTTGCTTACTTTTAGAGATATTTAAAAAAATGAAAAAAAGGACGGAATTTTTGTTTAATTTTTTAACTATATCTCGAAAAGTAAGGGAAAAACAATATTTTTGTATATAACCTTTTTTGTAGTAAATAAAATTTTCTACAAAATATAATATTTGTGAAATCGCTCTTTTCTTGCTTGGTTTTTGAGATATTTTACAAAAGGTAAAAAAAGGTGGAATTTTGTTTTTTATTTTTTTAAATATCTCGAAAAGTAAGTGAGATACAATATCTTTGTATACAATCTTTTTTGTAGTAAATAAATTTGTCTACAAAACCTAATATTTGTAAAAATCGCTCTATCTCGCTTACTTTTTAGATTTAAAAAAAAAATGTAAAAAAAGGTGGAACTTTGTTTTATATTTTTTAAAAAATATTTTTTAAAGTAATGCAAATACAATATGTTTGTATATAACCTTTTTTGTAGAAAATAAAATTGTCTACAAAACATAATATTTGTAAAATCGCTCTATCTTGCATACTTTTAGAGATATTTAAAAAAATGAAAAAAAGGAGGGAATTTTTGTTTAATTTTTTAACTATATCTCCAAAAGTAAGGGAAAAACAATATTTTTGTATATAACCTTTATGTAGTAAATAAAATTGTCTACAAAATAAAATATTTTTAAAATCGCTATATCTTGCTTACTTTTTCAGATTTTAAAAAAAATTTAAAAAAAGGTGGGGCTTTGTTCTGTATTTTTTAAAAATATCTCGAAAAGTAAGTGAAATACAATTTCTTTGTATATAACCTTTTTTGTAGGAAATAAAATTTTCTACAGAACATAATATTTGTAAAATCGCTTTATCATGCTTAGTTTTTGAGATATTATAAAAAATGTAAAAAAAAATTGGGAATTTGTATTTTATTTTTTAAAAATATCTTAAAAAGTAATGGAAATACAATATGTTTGTATATGACCTTTTTTGTAGAAAAGAAAATTGTCTACAAAACATAATATTTAGTAAAATTGCTATATCTTGCTTACTTTTTTGAGATATTTTACAAAATGTAAAAAGAGGTTGGAATTTGTTTTTTATTTTTTAAAAATATCTCGGAAAGTAAGAGAGAAACAATATCTTTGCATAAAATCTTTTTTTTGGAAACAAAATTTTCTAAAAAATATAATATTTGTTAAATCGCTCTTTCTTGCTTGGTTTTTGAGATATTTTACAAAAATGTAAAAAAAGGTGGGAATTTGTTTTTTATTTTTTTATTATATCTCGAAAAGTAATGAAAATAAAATATCTTTGTATATAACGTTTTTTGTCGGAAATAAAATTGTCTACAAAACATAATATTTGTAAGATCGCCCTATCTTGCTTACTTTTAGAGATATTTAAAAAAATGAAAAAAGGAGGGAATTTTTGTTTAATTTTTTAACTATATCTCCAAAAGTAAGGAAAAAACAATATTTTTGTATATAACCTTTATGTAGTAAATAAAATTGTCTACAAAATATAATATTTGTAAAATCGCTATATATTGCTTACTTTTTGAGTTTTTTAAAAAAAATGTAAAAAAAGGTGGGACTTTGTTCTTTATTTTTTAAAAAATATCTCGAAAAGTAAGTGAAATACAATTTGTTTGTATATAACCTTTTTTGTAGGAAATAAAATTTTCTACAGAACATAATATTTGTAAAATCGCTATATCATGCTTAGTTTTTGAGATATTTTAAAAAATGTAAAAAAAAATGGGGAATTTGTATTTTATTTTTTAAAAATATCTTAAAAAGTAATGGAAATACAATATGTTTGTATATGACCTTTTTTGTAGAAAATAAAAATTGTCTACAAAACATAATATTTGTAAAATCGCTCTTTCTTGCTTACTTTTTGAGATATTTTACAAAATGTAAAAAGTGGTTGGAATTTGCTTTTTATTTTTTTAATATATCTCGAAAAGTAATGGAAATACTATATCTTTGTATATAACTTTTTTTGTAGTAAAAAAATTGTCTACAAAATATAATATTTGTAAAATCGATCTACCTTGCTTGGTTTTTGAGATATTTTACAAAATGTAAAAAAAGGTTGGAATTTGCTTTTAATTTTTTTAATGTATCTCGAAAAGTAAGGGAGATACAATAACTTTGTATACAATCTTTTTTGTAGGAAACAAAAATTGTCTACAAAACATAATATTTGAAAATCGCTCTATCTTGCTTACTTTTTAGGATTTTTAAAAAAAATTTAAAAAAAGGTAGGACTTTGTTTTTTATTTTTTAAAAATATCTCGGAAAGTAAGAGAGAAACAATATCTTTGCATAAAATCTTTTTTTAGGAAACAAAATTTTCTAAAAAACATAATATTTGTAAAATCGCTCTTTCTTGATTGGTTTTTGAGATATTTTACAAAATGTAAAAAAAGGTGGGAATTTGTTTTTTATTTTTTAAAAATATCTCGAAAAGTAATAAAAATACAATATGTTTGTATATAACCTTTTTTGTAGAAAATAAAATTGTCTACAAAACATAATATATGTAAAATCGTTTATCTCGCTTACTTTTAGAGATATTTAAAAAAATGAAAAAAGGACGGAATTTTTGTTTAATTTTTTAACTATATCTCGAAAAGTAAGGGAAAAACAATATTTTTGTATATAACCTTTTTTGTAGTAAATAAAATTTTCTACAAAATATAATATTTGTGAAATCGCTCTTTCTTGCTTGGTTTTTGAGATATTTTACAAAAGGTAAAAAAAGGTGGGAATTTGTTTTTTATTTTTTTTAAATATCTCGAAAAGTAAGTGAGATACAATATCTTTGTATACAATCTTTTTTGTAGTAAATAAATTTGTCTACAAAACCTAATATTTGTAAAATCGCTCTATCTCGCTTACTTTTTAGATTTAAAAAAAAATGTAAAAAAAGGTGGAACTTTGTTTTATATTTTTTAAAAATATTTTTTTAAAGTAATGCAAATACAATATGTTTGTATATAACCTTTTTTGTAGAAAATAAAATTGTCTACAAAACATAATATTTGTAAAATCGCTCTATCTTGCATACTTTTAGAGATATTTAAAAAAATGAAAAAAAGGAGGGAATTTTTGTTTAATTTTTTAACTATATCTCCAAAAGTAAGGGAAAAACAATATTTTTGTATATAACCTTTATGTAGTAAATAAAATTGTCTACAAAATAAAATATTTTTAAAATCGTTATATCTTGCTTACTTTTTCAGATTTTAAAAAAAATTTTAAAAAAAGGTGGGGCTTTGTTCTTTATTTTTTAAAAATATCTCGAAAAAGTAAGTGAAATACAATTTCTTTGTATATAACCTTTTTTTGTAGGAAATAAAATTTTCTACAGAACATAATATTTGTAAAATCGCTTTATCATGCTTAGTTTTTGAGATATTATAAAAAATGTAAAAAAAAATTGGGAATTTGTATTTTATTTTTTAAAAATATCTTAAAAAGTAATGGAAATACAATATGTTTGTATATGACCTTTTTTGTAGAAAAGAAAATTGTCTACAAAACATAATATTTGTAAAATCGCTATATCTTGCTTACTTTTTGAGATATTTTACAAAATGTAAAAAGAGGTTGGAATTTGTTTTTTATTTTTTAAAAATATCTCGGAAAGTAAGAGAGAAACAATATCTTTGCATAAAATCTTTTTTTTGGAAACAAAATTTTCTAAAAAATATAATATTTGTTAAATCGCTCTTTCTTGCTTGGTTTTTGAGATATTTTACAAAATGTAAAAAAAAGGTGGGAATTTGTTTTTTATTTTTTTATTATATCTCGAAAAGTAATGAAAATAAAATATCTTTGTATATAACGTTTTTTGTCGGAAATAAAATTGTCTACAAAACATAATATTTGTAAGATCGCCCTATCTTGTTTACTTTTAGAGATATTTAAAAAAATGAAAAAAGGAGGGAATTTTTGTTTAATTTTTTAACTATATCTCCAAAAGTAAGGAAAAAACAATATTTTTGTATATAACATTTATGTAGTAAATAAAATTGTCTACAAAATATAATATTTGTAAAATCGCTATATATTGCTTACTTTTTGAGTTTTTTAAAAAAAATGTAAAAAAAGGTGGGACTTTGTTCTTTATTTTTTAAAAATATCTCGAAAAGTAAGTGAAATACAATTTGTTTGTATATAACCTTTTTTGTAGGAAATAAAATTTTCTACAGAACATAATATTTGTAAAATCGCTATATCATGCTTAGTTTTTGAGATATTTTAAAAAATGTAAAAAAAAATGGGGAATTTGTATTTTATTTTTTAAAAATATCTTAAAAAGTAATGGAAATACAATATGTTTGTATATGACCTTTTTTGTAGAAAATAAAATTGTCTACAAAACATAATATTTGTAAAATCGCTCTTTCTTGCTTACTTTTTGAGATATTTTACAAAATGTAAAAAGTGGTTGGAATTTGCTTTTTATTTTTTTAATATATCTCGAAAAGTAATGGAAATACTATATCTTTTGTATATAACTTTTTTTGTAGTAAAAAAAATTGTCTACAAAATATAATATTTGTAAAATCGATCTACCTTGCTTGGTTTTTGAGATATTTTACAAAATGTAAAAAAAGGTTGGAATTTGCTTTTAATTTTTTTAATGTATCTCGAAAAGTAAGGGAGATACAATAACTTTGTATACAATCTTTTTTGTAGGAAACAAAATTGTCTACAAAACATAATATTTGAAAATCGCTCTATCTTGCTTACTTTTTAGGATTTTTTTAAAAAAAATTTAAAAAAAGGTAGGACTTTGTTTTTTATTTTTTAAAAATATCTCGGAAAGTAAGAGAGAAACAATATCTTTGCATAAAATCTTTTTTTAGGAAACAAAATTTTCTAAAAAACATAATATTTGTAAAATCGCTCTTTCTTGATTGGTTTTTGAGATATTTTACAAAATGTAAAAAAAGGTGGGAATTTGTTTTTTATTTTTTAAAAATATCTCGAAAAGTAATAAAAATACAATATGTTTGTATATAACCTTTTTTGTAGAAAATAAAATTGTCTACAAAACATAATATATGTAAAATCGCTCTATCTTGCTTACTTTTAGAGATATTTAAAAAAATTAAAAAAAGGACGGAATTTTTGTTTAATTTTTTAACTATATCTCGAAAAGTAAGGGAAAAACAATATTTTTGTATATAACCTTTTTTGTAGTAAATAAAATTGTCTACAAAATATAATATTTGTGAAATCGCTCTTTCTTGCTTGGTTTTTGAGATATTTTACAAAAGGTAAAAAAAGGTGGGAATTTGTTTTTTATTTTTTTAATATATCTCGAAAAGTAAGTGAGATACAATATCTTTGTATACAATCTTTTTTGTAGTAAATAAATTTGTCTACAAAACCAAATATTTGTAAAATCGCTCTATCTCGCTTACTTTTTTAGATTTAAAAAAAAATGTAAAAAAAGGTGGAACTTTGTTTTATATTTTTTAAAAATATTTTTTAAAGTAATGCAAATACAATATGTTTGTATATAACCTTTTTTGTAGAAAATAAAATTGTCTACAAAACATAATATTTGTAAAATCACTCTATCTTGCTTACTTTTAGAGATATTTAAAAAAATGAAAAAAAGGAGGGAATTTTTGTTTAATTTTTTAACTATATCTCCAAAAGTAAGGGAAAAACAATATTTTTGTATATAACCTTTATGTAGTAAATAAAATTGTCTACAAAATAAAATATTTTTAAAATCGCTATATCTTGCTTACTTTTTCAGATTTTAAAAAAAAATTTTAAAAAAAGGTGGGGCTTTGTTCTTTATTTTTTAAAAATATCTCGAAAAGTAAGTGAAATACAATTTCTTTGTATATAACCTTTTTTGTAGGAAATAAAATTTTCTACAGAACATAATATTTGTAAAATCGCTTTATCATGCTTAGTTTTTGAGATATTATAAAAAATGTAAAAAAAAATTAGGAATTTGTATTTTATTTTTTAAAAATATCTTAAAAAGTAATGGAAATACAATATGTTTGTATATGACCTTTTTTGTAGAAAAGAAAATTGTCTACAAAACATAATATTTGTAAAATCGCTCTTTCTTGATTACTTTTAGAGATATTTAAAAAAATGAAAAAAAGGAGGGAATTTTTGTTTAATTTTTTAACTATATCTCGAAATGTAAGGGAAAAACTATATTTTTGTATATAACCTTTTTTGTTTGTAACAAAATTGTCTAAAAAACATAATATTTGTTAAATGGCTCTATCTTGCTTACTTTTTGAGATTTTTAAAAAAAAATTTAAAATAAAAGTGGGACTTTTTTTTTTATTTTTTTAATATATCTCGAAAAGTAAGTGAGATACAATATCATTTTATATAACATTTTTTGTAGGAAATAAAATTGTCTACAAAACATAATATCTGTAAAATCGATCTATCTTGCTTGGTTTTTGAGATATTTTACAAGATGTAAAAAAAGGTTGGAATTTGTTTTTAATTTTTTTAATGTATCTCGAAAAGTAAGGGAGATACAATAACTTTGTATACAATCTTTTTTGTAGGAAACAAAATTGTCTACAAAACATAATATTTGAAAATCGCTCTATCTTGCTTACTTTTTAAGATTTTTAAAAAAAATTAAAAAAAAATTGGGACTTTGTTTTTTATTTTTTTTAAAATATTTTGGAAAGTAAAAGAGATACAAAATCTTTGCATACCATCTTTTTTGTAGGAGACATAATTGTCTACAAAACATAATATTTGTAAAATCGGTCTATCTTGCTTATTTTTTGGATATTTTAAAAAATGTAAAAAAAATGGGGAATTTGTTTTTAATTTTTTAAAAATATCTCGAAAAGTAATGGAAATACAATATCTTTGTATATAACCTTTTTTGTAGGAAATAAAATTATCTACAAAACATAATATTTGTAAAATCGCTATATCTTGCTTACTTTTTGAGATATTTTACAAAATGTAAAAAGAGGTTGGAATTTGTTTTTTATTTTTTAAAAAATATCTCGGAAAGTAAGAGAGAAACAATATCTTTGCATAAAATCTTTTTTTTGGAAACAAAATTTTCTAAAAAACATAATATTTGTAAAATCGCTCTTTCTTGCTTGGTTTTTGAGATATTTTACAAAATGTAAAAAAAGGTGGGAATTTGTTTTTTATTTTTTTATTATATCTCGAAAAGTAATGAAAATAAAATATCTTTGTATATAACGTTTTTTGTCGGAAATAAAATTGTCTACAAAACATAATATTTGTAAGATCGCCCTATCTTGCTTACTTTTAGAGATATTTAAAAAAATGAAAAAAGGAGGGAATTTTTTGTTTAATTTTTTAACTATATCTCCAAAAAAGTAAGGGAAAAACAATATTTTTGTATATAACCTTTATGTAGTAAATAAAATTGTCTACAAAATATAATATTTGTAAAATCGCTATATATTGCTTACTTTTTGAGTTTTTTAAAAAAAATGTAAAAAAAGGTGGGACTTTGTTCTTTATTTTTTAAAATATCTCGAAAAGTAAGTGAAATACAAATTGTTTGTATATAACCTTTTTTGTAGGAAATAAAATTTTCTACAGAACATAATATTTGTAAAATCGCTATATCATGCTTAGTTTTTGAGATATTTTAAAAAATGTAAAAAAAAATGGGGAATTTGTATTTTATTTTTTAAAAATATCTTAAAAAGTAATGGGAAATACAATATGTTTGTATATGACCTTTTTTGTAGAAAATAAAATTGTCTACAAAACATAATATTTGTAAAATCGCTCTTTCTTGCTTACTTTTTGAGATATTTTACAAAATGTAAAAAGTGGTTGGAATTTGCTTTTTATTTTTTTAATATATCTCGAAAAGTAATGGAAATACTATATCTTTGTATATAACTTTTTTTGTAGTAAAAAAAATTGTCTACAAAATATAATATTTGTAAAATCGATCTACCTTGCTTGGTTTTTGAGATATTTTACAAAATGTAAAAAAAAGGTTGGAATTTGCTTTTAATTTTTTTAATGTATCTCGAAAAGTAAGGGAGATACAATAACTTTGTATACAATCTTTTTTGTAGGAAACAAAATTGTCTACAAAACATAATATTTGAAAATCGCTCTATCTTGCTTACTTTTTAGGATTTTTAAAAAAAATTTAAAAAAAGGTAGGACTTTGTTTTTTATTTTTTAAAAATATCTCGGAAAGTAAGAGAGAAACAATATCTTTGCATAAAATCTTTTTTTAGGAAACAAAATTTTCTAAAAAACATAATATTTGTAAAATCGCTCTTTCTTGATTGGTTTTTGAGATATTTTACAAAATGTAAAAAAAGGTGGGAATTTGTTTTTTATTTTTTAAAAATATCTCGAAAAGTAATAAAAATACAATATGTTTGTATATAACATTTTTGGAGAAAATAAAATTGTCTACAAAACATAATATATGTAAAATCGCTCTATCTTGCTTACTTTTAGAGATATTTAAAAAAATTAAAAAAAGGACGGAATTTTTTGTTTAATTTTTTAACTATATCTCGAAAAGTAAGGGAAAAACAATATTTTTGTATATAACATTTTTTGTAGTAAATAAAATTGTCTACAAAATATAATATTTGTGAAATCGCTCTTTCTTGCTTGGTTTTTGAGATATTTTACAAAAGGTAAAAAAAGGTGGGAATTTGTTTTTTATTTTTTTAATATATCTCGAAAAGTAAGTGAGATACAATATCTTTGTATACAATCTTTTTTGTAGTAAATAAATTTGTCTACAAAACCTAATATTTGTAAAATCGCTCTATCTCGCTTACTTTTTAGATTTAAAAAAAAATGTAAAAAAAGGTGGAACTTTGTTTTATATTTTTTAAAAATATTTTTTAAAGTAATGCAAATACAATATGTTTGTATATAACCTTTTTTGTAGAAAATAAAATTGTCTACAAAACATAATATTTGTAAAATCGCTCTATCTTGCTTACTTTTAGAGATATTTAAAAAAATGAAAAAAAGGAGGGAATTTTTGTTTAATTTTTTAACTATATCTCCAAAAGTAAGGGAAAAACAATATTTTTGTATATAACCTTTATGTAGTAAATAAAATTGTCTACAAAATAAAATATTTTTAAAATCGCTATATCTTGCTTACTTTTTCAGATTTTAAAAAAAAATTTAAAAAAAAAGGTGGGGCTTTGTTCTTTATTTTTTTAAAAATATCTCGAAAAGTAAGTGAAATACAATTTCTTTGTATATAACCTTTTTTGTAGGAAATAAAATTTTCTACAGAACATAATATTTGTAAAATCGCTTTATCATGCTTAGTTTTTGAGATATTATAAAAAATGTAAAAAAAAATTGGGAATTTGTATTTTATTTTTTAAAAATATCTTAAAAAGTAATGGAAATACAATATGTTTGTATATGACCTTTTTTGTAGAAAAGAAAATTGTCTACAAAACATAATATTTGTAAAATCGCTCTTTCTTGATTACTTTTAGAGATATTTAAAAAAATGAAAAAAAGGAGGGAATTTTTGTTTAATTTTTTAACTATATCTCGAAATGTAAGGGAAAAACCATATTTTTGTATATAACCTTTTTTGTTGGAAACAAAATTGTCTAAAAAACATAATATTTGTAAAATGGCTCTATCTTGCATACTTTTTGAGATTTTTAAAAAAAATTTAAAATAAAAGTGGGATTTTTTTTTTATTTTTTTAATATATCTCGAAAAGTAAGTGAGATACAATATCTTTTTATATAACATTTTTTGTAGGAAATAAAATTGTCTACAAAACATAATATTTGTAAAATCGCTCTATCTTGCTTACTTTTTGAGATTTTAAAAAAAAATGTAAAAAAAGGTGGGACTTTGTTTTTTATTTTTTAAAAATATTTTGGAAAGTAAAAGAGATACAAAATCTTTGCATACAATCTTTTTTGTAGGAGACATAATTGTCTAGAAAACATAATATTTGTAAAATCGCTCTATCTTGCTTATTTTTTTGATATTTTAAAGAAAGTAAAAAAAAATGGGGAATTTGTTTTTTATTTTTTAAAAATATCTCGAAAAGTAATGGAAATAAAATATCTTTGTATATAACCTTTTTTGTAGGAAATAAAATTATCTACAAAACATAATATTTGTAAAATCGCTATATCTTGCTTACTTTTTTGAGATATTTTACAAAATGTAAAAAGTGGTTGGAATTTGCTTTTTATTTTTTTAATATATCTCGAAAAGTAATGGAAATACTATATCTTTGTATATAACTTTTTTTGTAGTAAAAAAAATTGTCTACAAAATATAATATTTGTAAAATCGATCTACCTTGCTTGGTTTTTGAGATATTTTACAAAATGTAAAAAAAGGTTGGAATTTGCTTTTAATTTTTTTAATGTATCTTGAAAAGTAAGGGAGATACAATAACTTTGTATACAATCTTTTTTGTAGGAAACAAAATTGTCTACAAAACATAATATTTGAAAATCGCTCTATCTTGCTTACTTTTTAGGATTTTTAAAAAAAATTTAAAAAAAGGTAGGACTTTGTTTTTTATTTTTTAAAAATATCTCGGAAAGTAAGAGAGAAACAATATCTTTGCATAAAATCTTTTTTTAGGAAACAAAATTTTCTAAAAAACATAATATTTGCAAAATCGCTCTTTCTTGATTGGTTTTTGAGATATTTTACAAAATGTAAAAAAAGGTGGGAATTTGTTTTTTTATTTTTTTATTATATCTCGAAAAGTAATGAAAATAAAATATCTGTGTATATAACCTTTTTTGTCGGAAATAAAATTGTCTACAAAACATAATATTTGTAAAATCGCCCTATCTTGCTTACTTTTTAGAGATATTTAAAAAAATGAAAAAAGAAGGGAATTTTTGTTTAATTTTTTAACTATATCTCGAAAAGTAAAAGCAATACAATATTTATGTATATAACCTTTTTTGTAGAAAACAAAATTGTCTACAAAACATAATATTTGTAAAATCGCTATATCTTGCTTACTTTTAGAGATATTTAAAAAAGTGAAAGAAAGGAAGGAATTTTTGTTTAGTTTTTTAACTATATCTCGAAAAGTAAAGCGAGATACAATATCTTTGTATACAATCTTTTTTGTAGTAAATAAAATTGTCTACAAAACCTAATATTTGTAAAATCGCTCTATCTCGCTTACCTTTTAGATTTTTAAAAAAAATGTAAAAAAAAAGGTGGGACTTTGTTTTTTATTTTTAAAAAATATTTTGGAAAGTAAAAGAGATACAAAATCTTTGCATACCATCTTTTTTGTAGGAGACATAATTGTCTACAAAACATAATATTTGTAAAATCGGTCTATCTTGCTTACTTTTTAGATTTAAAAAAAAAATGTAAAAAAAGGTGGGAATTTGTTTTTTATTTTTTTAATATATCTCGAAAAGTAAGTGAGATACAATATCTTTGTATACAATCTTTTTTGTAGTAAATAAATTTGTCTACAAAACCTAATATTTGTAAAATCGCTCTATCTCGCTTACTTTTTTAGATTTAAAAAAAAATGTAAAAAAAGGTGGAACTTTGTTTTATATTTTTTAAAAATATTTTTTAAAGTAATGCAAATACAATATGTTTGTATATAACCTTTTTTGTAGAAAATAAAATTGTCTACAAAACATAATATTTGTAAAATCGCTCTATCTTGCTTACTTTTAGAGATATTTAAAAAAATGAAAAAAAGGAGGGAATTTTTGTTTAATTTTTTAACTATATCTCCAAAAGTAAGGGAAAAACAATATTTTTGTATATAACCTTTATGTAGTAAATAAAATTGTCTACAAAATATAATATTTGTAAAATCGCTATATATTGCTTACTTTTTTGAGTTTTTTTAAAAAAAATGTAAAAAAAGGTGGGACTTTGTTCTTTATTTTTTAAAAATATCTCGAAAAGTAAGTGAAATACAAATTGTTTGTATATAACCTTTTTTGTAGGAAATAAAATTTTCTACAGAACATAATATTTGTAAAATCGCTATATCATGCTTAGTTTTTGAGATATTTTTAAAAATGTAAAAAAAAAATGGGGAATTTGTATTTTATTTTTTAAAAATATCTTAAAAAGTAATGGAAATACAATATGTTTGTATATGACCTTTTTTGTAGAAAATAAAATTATCTACAAAACATAATATTTGTAAAATCGCTCTTTCTTGCTTACTTTTTGAGATATTTTACAAAATGTAAAAAGTGGTTGGAATTTGCTTTTTATTTTTTTAATATATCTCGAAAAGTAATGGAAATACTATATCTTTGTATATAACTTTTTTTGTAGTAAAAAAAATTATCTACAAAATATAATATTTGTAAAATCGATCTACCTTGCTTGGTTTTTGAGATATTTTACAAAATGTAAAAAAAGGTTGGAATTTGCTTTTAATTTTTTTAATGTATCTCGAAAAGTAAGGGGGAGATACAATATCTTTGTATACAATCTTTTTTGTAGGAAACAAAATTGTCTACAAAACATAATATTTGAAAATCGCTCTATCTTGCTTACTTTTTTAGGATTTTTTAAAAAATTTAAAAAAAAGGTAGGACTTTGTTTTTTTATTTTTTAAAAATATCTCGGAAAGTAAGAGAGAAACAATATCTTTGCATAAAATCTTTTTTTAGGAAACAAAATTTTCTAAAAAAACATAATATTTGTAAAATCGCTCTTTCTTGATTGGTTTTTGAGATATTTTACAAAATGTAAAAAAAGGTAGGAATTTGTTTTTTATTTTTTAAAAATATCTCGAAAAGTAATAAAAATACAATATGTTTGTATATAACATTTTTGGAGAAAATAAAATTGTCTACAAAACATAATATATGTAAAATCGCTCTATCTTGCTTACTTTTAGAGATATTTAAAAAAAATTAAAAAAAGGACGGAATTTTTGTTTAATTTTTTTAACTATATCTCGAAAAGTAAGGGAAAAACTAATATTTTTGTATATAACCTTTTTGTAGTAAATAAAATTGTCTACAAAATATAATATTTGTGGAAATCGCTCTTTCTTGCTTGGTTTTTGAGATATTTTACAAAAGGTAAAAAAAGGTGGGAATTTGTTTTTTATTTTTTTAATATATCTCGAAAAGTAAGTGAGATACAATATCTTTGTATACGAAAATCTTTTTTGTAGTAAATAAATTTGTCTACAAAACCTAATATTTGTAAAATCGCTCTATCTCAGCTTTTCACTTTTTTAGATTTAAAAAAAAATGTAAAAAAAGGTGGAACTTTGTTTTATATTTTTTTAAAAATATTTTTTAAAGTAATGCAAATACAATATGTTTGTATATAGCAACTTTTTTTGTAGAAAATAAAATTGTCTACAAAACATAATATTTGTAAAATCGCTCTATCTTGCTTACTTTTAGAGATATTTAAAAAAATGAAAAAAAAGGAGGGAATTTTTGTTTAATTTTTTTAACTATATCTCCATAAAAGTAATGGAAAAACAATATTTTTGTATATAACCTTTATGTAGTAAATAAAATTGTCTACAAAAATAAAAATATTTTTAAAATCGCTATATCTTGCTTACTTTTTCAGATTTTAAAAAAAAAATTTAAAAAAAAGGTGGGGCTTTGTTCTTTATTTTTTAAAAAATATCTCGAAAATAGTAAGTGAAATACAATTTCTTTGTATATAACCTTTTTTGGTAGGAAATAAAATTTTCTACAGAACATAATATTTGTAAAATCGTTTTATCATGCTTAGTTTTTGAGATATTATAAAAAATGTAAAAAAAAAAAATTGGGAATTTGTATTTTATTTTTTTAAAAAAATATCTTAAAAAGTAATGGAAATACAATATGTTTGTATATGACCTTTTTTGTAGAAAAGAAAATTGTCTACAAAACATAATATTTGTAAAATCGCTCTTTCTTGATTACTTTTTAGAGATATTTTTTTAAAAAAATAAGAAAAAAAGGAGGGAATTTTTGTTTAATTTTTTAACTATATCTCGAAATGTAAGGGAAAAACCATATTTTTGTATATAACCTTTTTTGTTGGAAACAAAATTGTCTAAAAAACATAATATTTGTAAAATGGCTCTATCTTGCATACTTTTTGAGATTTTTAAAAAAATTTAAAATAAAAGTGGGATTTTTTTTTATTTATTTATTTATATCTCGAAAAGTAAGTGAGATATAATACTTTTTTATATAACATTTTTTGTAGGAAATAAAATTGTCTACAAAAAACATAATATTTGTAAAATCGCTCTATCTTGCTTACTTTTTGGAGATTTTTTTAAAAAAAATGTAAAAAAAGGTGGGACTTTTTTTTTTTTATTTTTTAAAAATATTTTGGAAAGTAAAAGAGATACAAAATCTTTGCATACAATCTTTTTTGTAGGAGTACGCAATTGTCTAGAAAACATAATATTTGTAAAATCGCTCTATCTTGCTTATTTTTTGCATATTTTCAAGAAAGTAAAAAAAAATGGGGGAATTTGTTTTTTATTTTTAAAAATATCTCGAAAAGTAATGGAAATAAAATATCTTTATATATAACCTTTTTTGTAGGAAATAAAATTTTCTACAGAACATAATATTTGTAAAATCGCTATATCATGCTTAGTTTTTGAGATATTTTAAAAAATGTAAAAAAAAATGGGGAATTTGTATTTTATTTTTTAAAAAATATCTTAAAAAGTAATGGAAATACAATATGTTGGTATATGACCTTTTTTGTAGAAAATAAAATTGTCTACAAAACATAATATTTGTAAAATCGCTCTTTCTTGCTTACTTTTTGAGATATTTTACAAAATGTAAAAAGTGGTTGGAATTTGCTTTTTATTTTTTTAATATATCTCGAAAAGTAATGAAAATATTATATCTTTGTATATAACTTTTTTTGTAGTAAAAAAAAATTGTCTACAAAATATAATATTTGTAAAATCGATCTACCTTGCTTGGTTTTTGAGATATTTTACAAAATGTAAAAAAAAGGTTGGAATTTGCTTTTGGATTTTTTAATGTATCTCGAAAAGTAAGGGAGATACAATAACTTTGTATACAATCTTTTTTGTAGGAAACAAAATTGTCTACAAAACATAATATTTGAAAATCGCTCTATCTTGCTTACTTTTTAGGATTTTTAAAAAAAATTTAAAAAAAAAGGTAGGACTTTGTTTTTTATTTTTTAAAAATATCTCGGAAAGTAAGAGAGAAACAATATCTTTGCATAAAATCTTTTTTTAGGAAACAAAATTTTCTAAAAAACATAATATTTGTAAAATCGCTCTTTCTGGATTGGTTTTTGAGATATTTTACAAAATG
>NW_028301030.1:0-5640 GCF_049000335.1 Polistes dominula
GGATTCTAGGCATAGCTGTTTGGCCTGGATATGTGGAGACTCGGCGCAGCGTCAAACTAAACTCGTCGCTGACGTCCCTACCCACTAAACCCTAAACCACTTTCTCTTCTATCCTCTGATCCCCCACGGTGCGCCGTAAGGCATTTCTACGCAGGGGGAGGAATTAGATGTCGCTCTTCCTTCTGGTGGCTAAGATGTTATTTCTTCCTTCTAGCTTCTGTCTTTTGCTCTTTTTCTCTCGATGGAACGCAGCTCTGTAAGCACTTTTGTGGCAAAAGTGTTCGTTGCATTCCAGGCAGCTTCTGAAAACAGCATTGCTTCTACGATTGACTCTGGTTGAATTGTCTTCTTCAGGATCTTCTCCAGCTCATCACGTTGTTGATTGAAACGCGAGCACTCGGAAAAAACGTGCTCTGCATCTTTATTGGTTCCGAAGCAGGACGGGCACTCCGGAGAATCGTCATGCCTTAAGCGGTGAAGGTAGGCCCGAAAGCAGCCATATCCTGACAACATCTGCGTTAGATAGTAGTTGACCTCACCGTGGTTCCGGTTCATCCAAATGTCGATCTTTGGTATGAGACGATGCGTCCATCTACCCCTCTCTGCGGCATCCCACTAGGATTGCCATCGTGCGATGCTGTGGCTGTCTTTTGTTCCATTCTGAGTTCTTCTGCGCTCAGTGTTGTTGACCTCCTTCGTTGGTAAAGGTTCCGTCTTTCTTCAGCTAGGACTCTGAGAGGTAGAGTTCCAGAAATGACGCACACTGCTTCTTCAGATGGATTGTGCGAAAGGCGCAAGCTACTCTTAGGGTCACTCAGACGATATACTGGTCCAGCCTTTCTCCATGCTTCTTGTAATTCTAGCGCATCGGTCCAAATGGGTATTCCGTACGTAAGCACTGATGTGACTACAGTTGCCAACAGTAGTCTCCTGCTCTGCTTTGGGCCTCCGACGTTAGGCATCAATCGTGCGAGACTTGCCCTCACTACTGATGCTTTTGCACTGACGTGTTCCACTTGCTGTTTAAAGTTGAGACGGGCATCAAGCATCACTCCCAAATATCGGATATAAGGTTGTGATGTGATTTCTTGTTCGCCGACTTTTAAGCTTGGATGGTCTCTAACACTTTTCTGCTGGTAATAAGCACTGCCTCAGTCTTATGTTTCGCCAGTTGAAGATTCATTGTGTCCATCCACTGGTTAACTTGCTGGAATGCTAGATCAAACATGTGGTGAATCTCGTCCAGGTGTTTAGCGACAATCACTACGGCCACGTCGTCCGCATACGCTACAAGTTTAACATTCCCTCGGGATCTTTTTAGCCTTAGAAGCCCGTCATACATGATATTCCACAGCAGTGGGCCAAAGAACAGAGCCCTGCGGAACACCTCCGGCAATTTCGTACTCTTTCGGACCGTCCTTTGTATCACATCTCCGGACTCTATCCCGTGAAGTCGCTAGCTACTATTTTACGTAGATATCCTGCAACGTTCTTCTCTTGGAGAGCTTGCATAATGCAGTCCCAGTTAGCAGAGTTGAAGGCGTTTCTGATGTCTAACGTCGCCACCAGGCAGTACTTCTTCGTACCACCCTTCCATCTGGGTCCTGCACCAGTTGCCTCCTGGGCCGTAGTATCAACCAGATTGATCGCGTCCAGGGTTGATCGTCCCTTTTCGGAATCCATACTGGTTGTTCGCCAGGAGTGGATCCACAACTGCTTCTATTCTTTGATGAACAATGCGTTCAGCAATTTCTTACCGACTGTATCCAGAATGCAAAATGGGCGGTAGGATGACGGCTCTTCTGGTGGCTTCTTTTCCTTTAGGGAGTAGAACCAGTCGTTGTTGTTTCCATTTCCGAGGAAATGTCCCTTCCTTGAGGCACGTGTTGTAAACTTTCAGGAATAACGTTGGTGCTGCCTTTATGGCTGTTTTCAAGGCAATATTAGGGATTCCGTCTAGTCCCGGCGCTTTGTTATTCCCGACGTGGTTACTAGCCTCCATTAGTTCTTCTTCCGTGACAGTTAGAATGTTTTCAGGGTTTAGCTGCCTTAACTGGCCGGTGAATACCGGTTGTTGAGGAAACAGTGCAGTAACAATCCTCTCTAGGAGCCGCGGACATGTAGGCGACGACAATGGCTGGTATTTCAGGTGAGCCGTTACCACCTTGTACGGTTTGCCCCATGGGTCCTTCTCCACTTCTTCGACGAGTTTTTCTTTCCAACAGCGTCTTTTACTATCCTTGATGGCTTTGTTCAGTTCCCGACGGGCCTTTTTATACTCTGCCACCAATTCCGCAAAGTTAGGTCGACGGAAGCCACGCTGTGATATCCTTCTTTTCCTGAGACATTCTCTACGAAGATCGCTGATGTGATCGTTCCACCAGTGCACTGCAGTGGCTTCTATTTATGCCTCGTTTTCGTGGCATACTGGCGTCTAGAAGCTTCGGTCACTCTTTCCATAAGTTCTTTAGTCTGATCTTCTACGCATCCAGCGGTGATCGGGCCATTATCCAAGGCAGTCGTCAGTGTACTCGCGTCGAAAGATTTTACTCTCCACCGAATGTGGTTAGGTAACCTAGTAGTTCCTCTAGTATCCCGGTCATTTGAAATTTCCCAGACAATCGCACTGTGGTCACTGGCAGTGTCGATATCCAGCACCTTCCAGTTGAGGTTACTTCTCGCGAGGCTGTTACTGACGAACGTGAGGTCTACTATGGAACTTGCGTCTCCTTTGGTGAAGGTTGGTGTATCACCACTGTTGAGTAAGACTACGTCTAATGCAGTAAAAGCCTCAAGTAACGCTTTACCTCGTGCGTTAGTAAGCTTGCTACCCCAGTCTACTGCCCAGGAGTTAAAGTCGCCGGCTATCGCGACTGGATGATGCTGCTTTGCGTCCTCTGTCGGTCGATCCAGAAAATCAGTGAAGTCAACAATAGAGAGGCTAGGTGGTGCGTAGCAGCTGTAGAAGCGAACTCCATCTACTGATACTGCTACGAAGCCGGCATTGCGATTGTTAGCTACGCTCTGAAATGGGAGCTTGCCACAAGACCAAATGGCAGCCCTAGTGGTCGTGTCCGTTTCCCATAGTTGGCCTTTAGAGCATTTATATGGCTCGGCTATTAGCACCAGGTCAAGCCCTAAGTTACGCACTGTCTGCAGAAGCAAGTCATGTGCAGCCTCACAGTGGTTAATGTTAAGCTGTAATATCTTCATGTTCGTTTATTCGTTGTCTTCTGAAGTGCTTCTTGGAAAACCGGGCATTTACTAGAACCAGCCCGGTGGGCAGTATCTGTTGAGCCGGATTTTTCAGCACATAACACTTACTTTGCTTCATTAGGACATTTAGCTACTAGATGATCAGTTTGTCCGCACTTAATACAGTGCTTTGATCGATCTATTCCGCTTCTACACTGAGCAGCAACGTGTCCATAGTGCCAGCACTTGAAGCATGCTTGTGGTTTTTTCACTACTCTAACCCGGCAGTTCGACCAGCTGATCTTGATCCTGCCTCTCTCTCCGAGTATTGTCTGCGCTGTTGTTATCGGTAGTGTCACTAGCGCGAATTTGGGTACCTCTGTAGGCTGGTCTGATTTTGATAGCTCCTTCCGGTATCTCAAAGCTATCTCCAGCTACTTCCTGTAACGTCTCCCGGATGTCATCATTAGTTGTTGTGTCATCGATGTCCCGGATTTCTAATTGCTCCTGTAGGCCCTTACTGATGACTTTGGCCTCCTCTTTCAGGATACTCTGGATCGTCTTTTGCAGAGCTTGTCCTTTGTCAGTGCTCTTTCTAGAGAGCTCACGATGAGCATGTCTCCGTCTCTGGTCTTGCGGATCTTATCAACCGTATCGCAGACTTGCTCATTGGGGACTTCTTTCTTTATTCGGCGCAGTATATCAGCATAGTTCGCCTTTTCAACGGGCCGAATTATTAATGCGTCCGCTCTGGTGAATTTTCGTTGTTTTTTTCGCTTAGGCTCAGGTGGTGGATTATCACGCAAATGCTTCAGGAGTTGCTCTTTCCTTTCCTTCTTCTGTTCCCTCCTAGACTGTACTCTTTTCCAAGCAAGCGCCTTTGGTTGTTCGCTGGTTTACACTGCCCGCTCCTTGTGGAGGAGCTTTTCTTCATATCTTTTTTCTTCACTACTTGGTTGATTGTTGGGTCAGGAGAAGGTCGATCTTTTCTCTTACCTGACTTGTTGCTAGGTTCACTTTTGTCTTCCGCGATTGATTCACCATCACCTTCAGTTCCGGTGTCTATTGCTTCGTCAGTCACGACGCCAGCCTGACAGGCTTTCTCCTGTGTAGCAAAGTGAGAAATGCGCTGCGATGATGAAGCGCCACTCCTCGTCCAGCTTCTTAAACCTTTGAAGTGCGTTAGCTATACCAGTCATCTTAGATTTTATCTCTTTGTGAATGCTGACCTTTGGTTGGACGAAATCATTCAGCTCACTGATCAGCTTTCCAAGGCGTTTGAGCGCTTGCGAGCGCTTCATTTCAGCGCTTGCGTCAATCGCTGCTTGTTGGGCGCGTAGCCCGTTTCCACTCTTGTTTGTTTCCTGTGGGTTACTCATACTTTTTGATTTACCAGCGCATCGTACGGAGTGGAGCGGGTTGTCATAACTAGGAACGGGTGTACCCTCGGAGATAATACTCCTACCCCAGTTCCCTGAGGCCTAGCCGACACTTAGCCAGTCCCGGAATACACGGACGGACTAGACTCGCTCGGGGCGGTGATATTCCGAACTCTAACTCCCACTGCGTACTTCCTGATCAAGGCCCGAAGTGGCTGGCTCCTGATCCACTGCTGCAACTTACACCTTGGCAGAGCAAGCTCACATCAGCCGTGGCCTGCATCGTCGGAAACTACGATACAGGTTCCGGACACTCCCAGTGAGTTACAGCAGGGACCGATCGTCTTGCTAGGTCAGTTAGAGTGACCAACCCATAAAGGGGGAGTTTCGTCCACGGGAGCTTATTTTGTTTGGTTATTTTGCTTGGCTCCTACCCGCTGTACCTGCTGTACTTCATCAACTAAGAGATTAAGTGTCATCCGGGGACAGCGAGCGTTCTCCCATCCGCTCGAGGGAGACGCGCCTGGTAGCAGTTTCTCCTCTGCCGCAGGACCATTGGTGGGGTGAATGTGTATATAAGCGCGGCGAGGAATGCGGTCTTCGCCTTCTTGATTCGGTGCTACTATCTGTCAGTGAAAGAAGTGTAATTCGAGTGTGTCAACTATTATTACTTGCTTTTCTTATCTTTTCTATCTCTTTATTATTATATTAAACATTTGTTCTATTATAATAAATACTTATATTTTTAAATTTAAATAAATCTTACATTTTTGAGGGCTCAGCCAGGATAGAATCCGATTTCACGAGCGTGTTAGTAATTATTAGTTGGAAGTGTTAAAGTGTCTAGTGCATCATGGAATCAAGGGGGACATCACAAGAAGATGTATCTAATACGACTGTTGTGGCAGCAGAGCCAGACGTCGATCAGAAGAAGTACCTGGAGCTGAAAGCCAGCTTGAAGAGAATGGGCTTAAGCTCAAGGGGTAGAAAAGAAGGAGTTAGCGGAACGCTTACGAGCAGCTAACAATAAAAAACAAGATGACGATGATGATGAAGAGGATTCAGA